>NC_079445.1:43508408-43590908 GCF_903798145.1 Danio aesculapii | reverse complement strand
GACTCCAAAAATCTCTTAAATGATACAGAGAGAGAGAGTCAGAGCTCATAAACTGAATATGGGCATGAATCCAAACCCTGAGGTCCATGTATGAGAGCTAGGGGGTAGCCCTTTCACTTTTGCTTTTATGAAGGAAAGTTCCAAGTTCTCCCAAGTGATTCCTAGAACACACGTGACAGTGTCCCAAAAAGCCTTTCAGCGTCAATGCTATAGTCATACAGACCAAATCCTTTAGCTAACAATTCTTTTTTTTGCTTGTTTGTTTGCAAAAATAGAGACTGTGGATCATGATCAGCCAATTAATTACCTCTAAGGGGCTTTTGTTATCATATGAAGATTTTTAAAATAATTTTCAATTTCCTGTTTCTCCAAAGTAATTTTCTATACTTATGGGATATATCCCATCAGGTCTTGTTACTTTATTGAAAGATACCTTTACTTTGTCACGAATTTTGCTCAATTTAGTGACTCTTTGGTTGATCGATGAGCTTCTCCCAGTAAAAATAATAATAATAATAATAATAATAATAATAATAATAATAATAATAATATAGATTCATTATTTCAGCAGAATATTATTAGTCTACCAAATGTGACTGCTATCGCAATAATGCAGTGGGCAACATTTGATGGAAAAAGGTATGGATGCCTACTTATAATTATTTTACAGCTAATAAAGTAAAAACTAGTCTTACTAAATACTTCATAAGTTCTGTCTCGCTTGTCATTATTATATAAAGAAATTCAAAAGTAATATCGACAAGACTTTTTTTTTAACTGTCCATTTACACAAAACATTTTAGAACAGCATCTTAGGTTTTATTAAAAGCAAAATTGATAATGAATGTGTTTTGTGTTGGAAGAACATTGTCGGGCTGTGTTCAGTATGAACAAGCTAAAAGATTTATGGTGAATTTGGTTTTGCTGCTTGCAAAATTTCACATTTATAAGTAAAATAATGTTGAAACTCCAGACTTCTGTTAGTTGTTTTGAGAAGTTTGAGCAGCATCTTTAATTTATCAATCTGAGTAAAAACAATAAATGCTCTAAAAATAAATGCTCTATTTGCAACTCTTCCTATTTTTAATGACTTGTAAATCTCAATTTAGCTTTTTCAGAGAATAGTGTTGAATACTCCATCAGTTTGTGTGTTTCATTTCTCTGTTTCCTTTTATTTGTTTTTTGTTGTCATCATACTATTACTCTGTCGATAGTTATATTACCTATTTGATTTTTAATGTATGCATAGATTTGGTCATTATAACAGTAAAAGAAACCTGCTCTCTGTAAGTGACAATTTGAGGGGCAGGTTTAGGGGTGGGGTATGTTTAGGAGGCAGTATGTTTAGGGGCGGGGTCGGACAATAAAAGAGCCTTGTGTCTGAGAATGAACATTCACATCGGTCTGCAAGATCTCTCTCAATCAAACAGCAGCTCCATCAAAGTCTCATTGAGGGTTTTGAACGTGTGGCAGAAAACCAAGATATAGCACACATCTGAGACCAAAATGGTAAGTGAATGCTGATATTTATTTGGGCAACCATTGTTTAAGAACCATGCAGTAAAATATTACTCATTACTCTGACAAGAAGCAGGATTTAATTTGCTTGAGATTACTTTTACTGATATTTTAAGAAAATATTGGGCAGGGTGAAATTAATCCTAAACCTTGACTAAATCAATCTAAGATTTTCACAGTTAAAGTTCTAATGCTTCTTGTAAACAAGCACCTAAAATCAAGATTTTTTCAGACTAAAATTGACTGACTTTGTGGTGAGTTTTTGCAATAATTTGCTGTAAATATCGCAGCATATTGTTTTGCTGTGAACATATACACAAATCTACACATCTTAGTACTGTATTAATTTTTTGACCTAAACACTCAACATTGATTTCTGTAATTTATATAAAGAAAATACAGAGGTAAGTCGACTTTTTGTGAGCTCCTGCAGTAACCCAATTATTTCATGATAATTATAAATAAATATATGCTGATGATCGAATAAGGGAGGGATAACACCCATGCTTTAACGACGACATCAAAATATCCTAATATGGCATCGAAACTTTGAAAATGCAAATATGATGGCTCTTGGAACCCGGGGCCTAACGACTCATCTGGAAAAGCAACCGTAAACCAATCCAGCCAAACCCACCTCCCCAGCCCAGCTAAACACGATGAAATGAACTGACGTGCTAAAATCCGAAATCCTAACCTCTATAACAGCAGAAATTGGCACGATAATGTGTACTGAAATTAAAGCAGTTCTGGCAGAGGATACTTTGACTACTTAAAAAGTGAGCTACAGAAAATGAGATCGGCCATTGCTAATACGGTAGCCACGCGTACCGAACTGGATAAAATTAACACTTTCCTGTTTGTAAACCTCCAATGTCCTATCAATAAAAGGTGAAAACCCCTAAAATATTTAATAAAATAAAAATCTAAGATGTGGAAGAAGGTCTGTCAATGTTGTCTGATGAAACTACACTACTGCAAACAAACGTGAGAAGAAAACCCTGAGAGAAACTCCATTTTAAAATGAAGACTTGATTTTGCATTAAGTTCAGAGATCACAGAATCGCAAAAATCCTGAATGATCTGATCTTTACACATCTTAGATAAAAGCTATATTTGCATAATATTTAGTATGAAGTTGTGATGCCAAACAGACCAGTTGCCAGTCAGAGCTAAATGGATTTCTGCACCATCTAAGCAGGACTACACCTACTGTAACTGACACCTTCTGTGCCTACTTTTCCTCTGTACATTTAGCATGAGGTTTATTCATATAAAGTGTGTTATTGTTCTAAATGTCTCTGTATATTTGCACTGAAGACAAACTCTATTTCCTCAAGGCTAAAGCTTATGTAGAAGCAGGAGTTGGAGAAGTTGGAACTGAATTTTCAGTTGGCGCAGAAGCCAAAGGTCCGAATGCCTCAGCTGGTATTGGAATTGATGCGGATGGAGGAGCAGAAGCAATGGCTCGAGCTGAACTCGGCAGCGCATCAGTTCATGCTGGTCCACTCGGTGTGAAAGTGGGACTCGGAGTCGACACCGGTGCATCTGTTGGTCCAAATGGGCTGGAGGTCAAAGTCCTGGGAACTGGACTCACACTTGGTCCGAATCCCAGTATTGCTATTCTGGGTTCAGAAGTGTCATGTTCAGTCATGTAGACCTGCAGGTATGTCTTTAAATATTTATGCATTACATTTCAATACCAAATTATAAATCTGAACACATTGCTTTTATAAGCGATCCATTTAGAGCACAATTAAAGTGGCTGCTGTGTTTTAAATCATATTTTAGCAATAGTAAATAGTGACATTTTTAATTTTTACAGTTTTTTACAGACGCTATAGGACACATTTCTCAATACTCAGGTCATTTTTGCAAAACTCTTTACACAATTCTTCTAACCAACTTTCAGCTTGGCAAAGCAGTTCATTTCACATTCAACATGCACTACAACTACCAAAACACTTTATTCAGCTCTCAAATAAACTCATTCTTCCAGAGCACTAGCAAAGGTTGACAGCCTACAAAACACACTTTGTCACCCACAAAACAATGAGCTAAAAACACTAACAACATGTAGCATTACACAATTTTTCTTGTGTACAACAAGGACACATCTCTGTTTATAACTGCAATCTATATTGTTTATAAGTGCAATATGTGTTACTGGAATGAATCAGACATGATGCAGAATTCCTCAATATTTTATGTTGTTTATTATCTTTCATGTTTTTGCACCAGGTATTTACAAAATACAAGAATTTGTCTACACACCATCCACTGATACAGATATAGTAATGCTGATCTGGCTGTTTAAACTGCATTTTTAGATGTGAAATATGTTTCAATCAAATATTGCTGTTGAATTTTGCTGTCTTATTCAGTTCTGCATGATGTTATTGTTTTAAACAGAAGTTTAACAGTTTTATAAAATGTAAGCACGTGCAAAATGTACTGTACGTACACAGATGTTTGGCAGTTGTTGTGTCTGAGTGAGAAAAGAACTGATGAAATTTGAGAGATGTAGTCACTGAATACATTTTGTGCCAAAACACTGAGAATTGATCCTCAGTTTAGCCCACATAGATCCTGTTGTGCTCACTGTGTCATTTCTTTTTGTTTTTTGCAGGTGTGTTTCATTAGATGGCACCACTGACAGTTTGGATCCAACAAGATGTTAAGCGACTTCTAATTAACCTAAATAAGTCTTTAAATGTCACTTTAATCTTTAGACTAGTATCTTATGAAATAACTAGTAAAATATAATGCAATGTCACCATCACAACGACAAGATATTAGCTATTAAAGGACTCCTATTTTACCCCTTTTTAAACATCTTAGATAATTCTTTGGTGTCTCCAGAATGGTTTTGTAAAGTTTCAGCTAAAATTTCACCATTTATTATACCCTCCTGAATATTCACATCTTATGCTCAGATGACAGTGTAGCTGTTTTTGTAGCTGTGTGCAATGCAACGATGCAGTTTTCTGCAAAGATGAGTCACATACAAATGCCATAACAAAGTTTGCGGTACACACACACACACACACACACGTTACACTGTTTTTGCACATCTACTTGAAGCATCCTCATATAGCCTCTATGCTGCTGTGGTGATTCAATAATCCGTTATGAATTACATTGATTTTACTGTCTTTATAACAAACATGCACAGTTTTAAAACAACTGTGCAACTCATTCTTGAGGTGCTGCTGATCACAGAGAGTTGGAGCAGATCTTTTAATCCCATTCTCTTTGCAAATTCTGTTTTGCGGACATGTTTATATGCATTGCTATGTAGACATGTAATACGCTCCTGTTTAGTGGGCAGGGGAAACCGCACGCCTATGTCACATTGCAGTGGGCCTCAAAATCACTGTGATTTGGATCAATTTTAACATCAAGAAACTAAAAAAAAACATGTGTTTCTATCACTATGATATAACTGTGCACACACTATACCTACACACAGTTCTGTCCAAACAGCTTACAAAAGTTGATTTTGCATCAAAAGCACCTTTTAAAAGTGTTTTAAAATTTGTTGAACAAAAATATTCTCTTCGTTAAAGCCTAGTTCACACTACAGGATTTTAAACATCGGCAGATCGCTGTGCTGTTCACACTACATGACTTGATTATGTGTCTTTTCACGAGTTCACACTTATAATCGTTTCAGAATAAAGCATATTTGGCATGCTGTCCGGGGAGAGGGCTCTGAGCTCTGGGAGACACCCAAACTCGAGTTATTCCCCTTATCAGGAAACAGAGAGGAATTGGGATTCGAGCGAAGTATCTAGCCCGGCCCCAGAACGCTCTCCCCGGGATTGTAATGCTTAAGAGGTGAGGTGTTGGGGTGGTGGAGGGATGCTAAAGTCGTGAGATGCTGCGGGTAAGACAGCTTTGGTACATATAGGGGTTTAGCAACACAATCTCACGGCAATTCGTAACTTTTTGATTTAGTGGCTAATTCGTATAAATTCATACGATCTAATTTGTACATTTTCGTACGATTTGCTCATCCCCCAATGACGGTTAGGTTTAGGGGTGGGGTTAGGTGCCACGACTCCTTTTTAAAATTGTATAATTTCATACGAACGAACTCTTATTGAATTAGCCACTAAGCTGACAAAACGTAAAATACCTACGTTTTCTCGTGAGATCAGGCTGGGTTTGGTCGAGATCTGATTGGATAATAGAATAATTGTCAATGACGTATTTGATACTGAAACTTCTGCGCGTGCTACTCCCCAATTTTGTTTTCAAAACATCACTTAATCGCTGTGGTGTTCACACTACGCGACACTGCGTAAATGATCCACAAGAGAGGGTGACACACTACAAGATCTGACAACAACTAGTTCCCCAACAGCTCAGTCCAGCTACCAAACCACAGCCAATGAAGGTAGAAATGCTCAGTTCTTTACTGTTTTGTAATTTAAAAAATAACAATGTTAGAAAGAAATACACAGATATTAAGGAAACGTCAGGGTGTATAGATATGTTAGTTCTATTTCAAAGAGTTATTAAATTACAAAAATTAAAAACTCTCTGTGTATCGATCCACTCGAGCCTTGCAGATGAGCGATTGATCCGCTGATGCATCAGCTGATTGACCATGTTTTTAAATGCTTCCTTGAAATCTTGAAATGCTGTCAGTGATGTCATCAGCACACAAGCAGCCAATAGTGTTCAGCTTTTCTGAAGACTCCTCCCTCAACATGTCATTGGCTGTGGTTTGGTAGCTGGACTGAGCTGTTGGGGAACTAGTTGTTGTCAGATCTTGTAATGTGTGACCCCCCTCTTGTGGATCATTTACGTAGTGTCGCGTAGTGTGAACACCACAGCGATTAAAATACACAAAATCAAGTCATGTAGTGCGAAATTTACAGCGATCTGCCGATGTTTAAAATCCTGTAGTGTGAACTAGGCTTTAACAGCACTTGGGAAATTTCAGAGGAGGGCAAATCTTTTTGACTTCAACTGATTATAGCTGATGTTAGACAGTTTCTTCTGTTGGACACTTGTGTAATGTAAGCATGTACAGTGATGGTGAACTTAAAGCTCGATACAAAATAAAACTGAATCAGAATCTGTTGTATTGTCTCTCTTTTCAAAATTAATGAGAAACATGAAATATGGGTTTAATAATCTTATAATGCACTGTGGAATAGATGAACCAATTTTAATTTCTTACACACAAATACAATTAAACTATTTTAATGAGATAACTAAGATACATAAAGCAACTAAAATATTATTGTAAGATGTCTGTGTACAAACACTGTATATGTTTATCATATTTAGTGGCTGATAGCATATCTATTTTAAAGGGCTCCGATTTTACCCTTTATACAAGTTGTAACGTAAATCTTTAGAGTCTGCCGAATGCTCAAAATACCCATCAGATGATTTTATATCCAGCTGAGATTACACATAAAGCACAATTACAGACAGAGACAACCAATCAGAAACTGCACCTCTGCTTCATCAGTCAAAAATACCAAAGTAAAAGTGAAGATTGAGAGCTTCCCAATGATTATTTCATGCATTTGATGTGGAGTTTATTCAAGCCTTTTGTTAACACCTAAGTACCATTACAGAGTTTGCGGTACACACACACACACAGAGTATATTTACCTTTGCGCTGTTTTTGCACATCTGCTCGCAGCATATATGACAGGATACAAGTTAATATACACTGCTGTATGGATCTCCTTTATGCTAATATACAAATAAACATGGTTTAATGTCCAGAAATTGGGACTCCTGTGATTGAAGTGTATGATATGACTTAGGCTGCATTTACACTGCAGAACTTGATGGTCAATTCTGATTGTGTGACTGTATCCGAATTGTTTGATGACCTGCTTACATCATCTTTTAAAAGTGACTCGTATCCGATCGTCTGCATTTACACAGCACACGGCAAAGGCGCAATGACCAAGAAAAAAAAAAAAGAGTGGGCGCTGACTAACAGCTGATATTTAAAGAGTGCTCTTTACTCTATTCCTGTATGTAATCTGTTCGCAACATTTGACAAGCTTTTTTACAATATAGTTTATGACAGAAAGGTTCTCATTTGTCCATCTTCTAATGATATATAGGCTTTTTTAAACCTTTAGGCATCCTAATGTAATGTCCATGGCGTGATTTATGCACTTGATGTATGCACTAGTTTTATATTAGCTAGTTTATATTGGTTACGTGGCGGGCATTGCGCTCTCTCGCTCTCGTTAACATGCTTAAATACCTGTGCTATATGACAATATAAAAGCTTTTTAGTCCTCGTGTTTGAGACTTAAGGTTTGGGACTCTGCTGAAGTCTGTTTAGAAAAGAAAGTGTCAGACTTGACGTCATTCGCTATGGTTTTTAATGATGCGCGACTCGCATTGACAGGTGAAATCCGATCTACCTGCTTACACTGTAGACACGAGGGCACAGATCGGATTCATATCGGATAAATTTCCACATATGAACAAGGCCTGAATCTGATTTGAGTAAATCAGAATCCATGTGATTTGTTCCTGCTTACACTTACATGGGCTATATCCGATCTGTGCCACATGGGAGGAGGAAAAAAAAAAAAAATTCGGAATTGGGTCACTTGAACAGTGCAGTGTAAATGTGGCCATAGTGATTTTATTGTCTTTATTATTACAAACATGCACTGTTTTAAGAACGTTTTAAACGAGTAAAACTCCTCTTTTAATTCCAGTCGCTTAGTAAATACCATCGTGTGGATATGATAACATATTAATACTAAGACATGTTAATACGCTCCTGTCAATCAGTTCAGTGGGCAGGGAAAACAGCACTATGGTTGGCCTCAAGATCGCTGGGATTTGGATCCTGATTTAACATTAGAATATTTTTTAAAAAGCACTTGATGTGTTTAGACTGTAACAATATGGCTGTGTACTCTCTCTACCACACACATATATGTGCAAACAGCGTCCAAAAGTTGATTTACCGTGATAGATGCCCTTTAAACTGTTTAAGATTCCAGAAATCTCCCAATGACACAGAGAGAGTAAGTACCCATAAACTGAATCTGGGCATTAATCCAAATGCTGAGGTTTCCAGGAGGTAGTCCTCTCACTTTCAGTTTCACAAACGAAAGTTCCCCAGGCACTTCCTAGAACACATGTGACAACTTATCCAAAAAGGATTTCAGCATCAATGCTAGAAATGCAGACCAAATCTTTCAGTTACAGTTCTTTTGTTTGTTTCCAAAAATCTAAATTGGTCTGATAGAGACTGTTGATCATGACCAGCCAAATAATTAACTCTAAGGGGCTTTTAATCTCATGAATTTCCTGTTTCTCCAAAATAACCGTCTGTACTTGTGGGATTTGTACCATCAGGTCTTGTTACTTTATTAAAAGGTACTCTTCATCACAAATTATGCTCAATTTAGTCGACTCTTTTGTTGGTCGATTGTGTTTTTCTTCTCTTAGAAAAATAATAATAGGATAATAATATACATTCATTATTTCAGCAGAATATTATTATTCTACCAGGTGTGACTGCCATTGCAATAATGCGGTGTGGCTAACATTTGATGCAAAACTGTATGGATGCTTCCTCAATTATTATGACAATAACAATAAATTAAAAGAGATTTTTACTAAATACTTCATAAGTTCTTTCCTGCTTGTCATTATTATATTAGGAAATGTAAAAGTTATATTGTGAAGACATTTGTAATATTGTGAAGATAGAGTTTTTGTGGAAATTAATGTGATTTATTTGTATTTGTAGACATTAAGTTTCATTGATTTCTGTAATTTACATAAAGGAAACAGAGAAACTAGACTTAACTAGTAAAGCTGCTGTACTATATTTTAAAATGAAACCTGTTTGATAATAATGCATCATTGTAGTTTGATGGCTATTTGAACAAGTTAGGCCATGGTGTAGAGCATGCATGCTTACAGTGCTGTGTGTGTGTGTGGTGTGAGATGTGTCTGAGAGAAAGAGAGAGGGGGGGGGGTGCATGTATGACAACAGGATGCATATATGAAGGAAATGACTACAATATAAACCCTTTAAGGCGTCTGTTTCTTTAAAGATTATTCTGTTCCCTTCCCTTTTCCTGTTTTCTTCCTGTCTTTCCACTGGACTGTTTGAAAAAAAAAAACGCTTGATGCACAAAGCCCAATTATTTTCTAGGTTTTGTCAAGAATATAATTTTGAAAAAAAAAAAAACTTTAAAGAAAACAATTGACATTAATCCAGTCACACTTCAATAATGAAGGTCAGCTGGAAATAGTTTGAAAATATAAAAATTCAATATAACATATTTTGAGGCATGGTCTCTCTATGTTCATTTTGCACCACTATTGCCTGTTTTTGGTGTCTTGACAACTGATTTTATAAGTGATCAAGAGCTTGTGCTGCTCCATGAAAGGGCAATGCTAAATTTTGCACGGACCGAATGTTGACGCCCATCTAGATAAAGAAAGTAAGCAGCCCTACAGTCAGACACATAACTCCCTCAACACTCCACCAAAACTCTACTGCGGTTAAGAACTTGCAATACTCTAAAAATGGCTGGAAATCGACAATTAGGCCACCATGGACACAACGGAAATGGTGAGTATGAAAATAATTACTTTATATTTAAGCCCTACATGTGTGTTATACTACAGTACATGTTGTCTGAACACAACCAAACAATCTGAGTGTGCGACTGGTGTGTGTAAAATAGGTCTTTGTTAACTTGGATCAAACAAAAATCTGAAAAAGCTTGTCTTTATTAATAGAAACATTGAAATCAAATATGTTCACTGTAAAACCCAACAGTCAACTTTATTAAATGAAATGAGTGTAGTTAACTCAAAATTGACTGAAAGTTAAATCTACTCATTTGAAAAGAGTTTTGAACTCAGTGTTGAAGGTAAAGAGTTAATAAAATACCTCATTACTTCAACCTAAATGGAGTAAGTTCACAGTACTCATATAGATTAGTTTAAGTTAAATAGTTTGTTGGAATCGGTCTTCTCAAATGGTTTGAGTTGAATTAACTTATTGAGTTCTTCAGTACTCAGGAGTTCTCTTCATTTATCGGGTTTTACTGTGCTCAAATTGCTTCTTTTACTTAAATGGATTAAATTTACAATACTCATTAGGATTAGTGTTTGAACGTAAATGGTTTGTTGCAATTGGTGTCCTGAAATGGTTTGAGTTACCTTAACTTTTTGGGTTTTACAGAGTATAAACTATTAATCCTAACATACTGTAATTATTAACAATTATTACTAACATTCTGTGGAATCCTGTTTTCTATATCGAGGAAGGGCAAGGGAGTATCTGGGTTCGAGCTAAATTCTTTGCTCAACTCTTTTCCTGATAGCCTCAAGATCTGAAATTCTTGTACTGCTCTCCTGTACTCCATTACACATTTTTTAAAGCTTTATTTGTTCTTAAAACAAACAAACAAACAAACAAACAAACAAACAAACAAAATTTTCAGGCCTGGTCAACACTAGTCTATCAAACAAACTGAAATACCAAATATTGCCAAATAACTTCAATGAAAAGTATAGCAAAAAGTGTCACTAATGATGTCATGTGCTAATTAGTATTTACAGCATCATTTTTTTTCTTCTGCTTTTTACATTCAACGTATAATACAGCCGATTACTATTGTAGTACAGCCAAATCGCATCACGGTGGCGCAGAGGGTGACACGTTCGCCTCACAACATGAAGGTCGCTGGTTTGAGCCTCGGCTGGGTCAGTTGGCATTTCTGTGCAGAGTTTACATGTTTTCCCCATGTTGGCGTGGGTTACCTCCGGGTGCTCAGGTTTCCCCCACAAGTCCAAAGACAAGTAATATAGGTGAATTGAGTAAGCTAAACTGTCCGTAGTGTGAATTTGTGTGAATGAGTGTGTATGGATGTTTCCCAGTGATGGGTTGCAGCTGGAAGGGCATTCGCTGCGTAAAACATATGCTGGATATGTTGGCGGTTCAGTCTGCTGTGGCGACCCTAGATTAATAAAGGGACCAAGCCGAAAAGAAAATGAATGAATGAATACAGCCAAATCAAATACACCAAAACAAATAAATGCATATTCTACATGGTTTGTAAGCTTTGTCACATCCTTTAATGTCGTCTCAGTGCGGATTTCAATCACGGAAGACTAAAACAGCACAAAAAGGCTCAAAAGTATGAATTGTTATCAAATTATTTAAGTTTTGGGCTTAATAGGGGGAAAAACAAGAGTAACATATGACAATATATTAAGCTTATATGACAGAAATGTTTATTGGCTGACAGCTAAATCCAGAGATGCAAAGTACTTATTTCTCAAAAATTGCTTAAGTATTGTATGTAAAGTATTGTATTCTTGTATGTAAACATCATCTTTATATAAACTGCATCCTCAGCACAGATAAACTGTGGATGTTTACATGTACTGAAGACTAAATGTTGACCATGTCTATGGGGAACTACGGGAACCCAGAGGGGAGCGTCACGTGTTCGAGTGAAAACCGATTTCCATTCGAACATATTGATGTAAACTACACACTTAAGTTAATAGATATATCACTCAGCCCTAACTTAAGTATAATATGGCCTGTCAGTAGCCCATCACCAAGAGATAGTCTGGGATTTGGTGTCCATACGCTTAAAAAAATATTAAAAATGTAAAATCTCCCAAAAACCAGCTTGAAATGTCACATTACTAATGATCTAATGTGTAAAAAAGTTGCATAACTTCATATAATCATGTTGCTGTAAATATCTGTGTTTTGCTGGCACTGAATTAAAGCTCACTTCATTTATTTACAGATGAAGACGATGACATACTTTATACCAATGAGCTGTGGGGTGGAAGACATCCTGGAGTTTTAAAAATTTCAAGTGATATTAATAAAAACTTACTCAAACAGGAAACATGGAGATGCAAAAAGCGAGTTACAAAGAAGCCAAAGATGAAACTGGTGTCAGCTGGTGTTGATATAGGTGAAACCTTCAAAATAATTGACACATTCGACAGAGAGCCAGATGCCTATGCTGAAGGCACATACGCTCGACAAAGCGGATATAAGGCAGGTCTTACAAATGAACCAGGCCAGAGGATTCCCAAGACTGGATATTCAGCAGAAGCAGGAATTGGACGAGCTCGAGCTGAATGCAGTGTATTCGAGGCAGAAGCTAAAGGCCCCAATGCATCAGTTGGAGCTGAAATCAGTGTGCTTGGAGCAGGAGCAATGGCTCGAGCTGAAATCGCCAGCGCATCAGCTAGTGCTGGTCCAGTCGGTGTGAAAGTGGGACTTGGAGTCGATACGGGTGCATCTATTGGTGTGGATGGGCTGGAGGCAAAATTCCTGGGAACGGGGATCTCAATTGGTCCAAAAACCAGTGTGGCTGTTCTGGGTTCAGAAGTGTCATGTTCAGTCATGTAGGAACATAAAAAGAACAGGACTCTACCTGTAACAATGCAATACAGTTCATCCTGAATAGGAACAAAATGACTAAAGTCCACAGAAGTGTGCTACAGTGCTCTTTCTCCAAATAAAAGGAGCATCCTAAATAGAGTACTCATGCACTATTCTACGCCATTTTGTAGTTTAAAGGATTACAAGTAGTGCATTCACACTGAAAACGCTCAATAATCTAAAAAGATTCTAAGTGTACTTTAAATACCTGGATGATGCCCTTATTCAACTGTTAAAAATGAAGTCTGGAATTCTGAACACTCACAGTTTTGCTCATGTATGGATTGTGAAAGCAAAATTCTCCTACACAAGTGATTAGGCCACCTCCTGATGGTGAATATGGTTGTACTCCTGATAGGTCCTTTTTGGTAGTTTGGTAATTTATCTCACTAATTTGCCAACCATTTAACATCACCAGAGAAATGCTTTTGTTTATAGCAAAAAACAAAAATCTTAGTGCTCCGTTTGTGACGACACTAAACTCTAAACTACATGGTTGAGTGTATAAGTGAAGAAGCGTGTGTATAGTGTGTCATTTGGGACTCAACAAAAATTCCCCAATAGAAACTCTGAGGAGAATAGAGCTGGGAGACTTTAGCAAACTACTAAACTAAACTAATTAAAGTACTGCTTATAAGTTTGAGGATGTGTGTGCTTTGTTTTTTATGTATTTATTGCTGCTTCTGCTGTTGAATCATTCATCTGATTGGATGGACAGGCCACATTAGAAGCATTACCTTTAAAACAAAAGCTTAAGAACAAAGCTAATATCTGAGAGGGTTTTAAATTACTGTTGTTTGAGGCATTAATAACACACAAACCCACCCTTACATTCATGTAATATAAAGATAGTGCTGATATTACAATCCGATGGGCAGCATTTTCCTCATTTGAAAAGGGAAATCAAAATGAAGGACAGGAAGTTTTATCAGTCGATGTAAAAGAAGTCTTTGGTGTCTCCAGAATTTGTCTGTGAAGTTTCAGCTTAGAATAGCCATCAGATCATTTTATATCCAGCTGAGATTACAGATAAACATAGCACAATTAGACACGGACAGCGACTTAGAAACTGCATCTCTGCTTCATTTGTGTCTGAGTTAAAAATGCCAAAGACTGAACCAGGTTATTTGATGTATTTGTTGTGGAGTTTATTCATGAATGAGCAACAGCTAAATGCCATTACAAAGTTTGCAGTACACACACACACACACACACATTTAAGTTTGTGCTGTTTTTGCACATCTGCTCACAACAAATGTGACAGGATACAAGTTAATATACACTGCTGTATGGATCTCCTTTATGCTAATATACAAATAAACATGGTTTAATGTTCAGAAACTGGAACTCCTGTTGTGTGATTGAAGCGTATGATATCGCAGTGATTATGTTTTTATGAACATGCACTGTTTTAAGATTGTTTTAAACTTGTAAAACTCCTTCTTAAGGTTGAAACGGATCTTTTAATTCCAGTTTCTTAGCAAATCCAGTCTTGAAGACATGATAATACACGCCTGTCAATCAATTCAGTGGGCGGGGAAAACCACACTGCCATGTCATGGTTGGCCTCAAGATCGCTGGGATTTGGATCCCGATTTGACATTAAATACATTTTAAAAGCACTTGATGCGTTTATACCACTATAATATGGCTGTGTACGCTCTATACCACACTCATCTGTTCAATAACAGCCTCCAAAAGTTGATTTCCCATGATAGATGCCTTTTAAACCATTTAGGATTCCAGAAATCTCCTAATGACACACAGAGAGAGCAAGGCTGCATTTACACTGCACTGTTCAAGTGACTCAATTGCGATTTTTCAAAAGCCTACAACAAGCTCTGTATAAACACACAAATTACACCAGAGTTATCGACCGCTCCCGCGCTTTATTCGGAAATTTATTCCCACGCTGCAAGAAATATGGATGGGTCCCACAGCTCCTGTGGTACAGCCGCGGGAATACAGACCTCTACCTTAAATCTCAAACACGATGACAAAAACAGATTTTATATTGTCATATAGCACAGCCAAGTATTTAAGCATGTTAATCGAGAGAGAGTGCAATGTCCGCCTCGTAACCAATATAAAACTAGTGCATACATCACGTGCATAAATCATGACATGGACATGACATTAGGATGCCTAAAGGTTTAAAAAAGCCTATATATCAAAAGAAGACGGCCAAATGAGAACCTTTCTGTCATAAACTATAGTAAAACAGCGTGTCAAATGCTGCGAACAGATTACATACAGGTATAGAGTAAAGAGCACTCTTTAAATATCAGCTGTTAGTCAGCACCTGCTCTTTTTTTTCCTGGTCATTGCGCCTTTGCCATGTGCTGTGTAAATGCAGACGATCAGATAAGAGTCACTTTTAAAAGATGATGTAAGCAGGTCATCAAAAAATTAAAATATCAGATACAGTCACAAACATTGGAATTGACCATCAAGATCCGCAGTGTAAATGCAGCCTAAGTGCCCATAAACTGAATCTGGGCATTAATCAAAGTGCTGAGGTTTCCAGGAGGTAGTCCTTTCACTTTCAGTTTTATAAATGAAAGTCCCCCAGGCATTTCCTAGAACACACGTGACTGTTTGCCAAAAGGATTTCACCCTCAGTGCTACAGAAATACAAACCAAATCTTCAAGTTAACAATAAAATTTTAATTGTTCTGATAGAGATGTGGATCATGATCAGCCAATCATTTAACTTAAGGGGCTTTTATTCTCATTCATATGAAGAAATCTTTGATCATTTTCAGTTTCCTGTTTCTCCAAAATTATTTTCTATACTTATAATACTTTTCATTGCTTTATTGAAATACCTTTATTTTGTCACAAATTTTGCTCAATTTGGTGGACTCTTTTGTTGATCGCTTTTTATTTTGGATTCTCCCAGTAAAAATATTAATAGGATAATAATAATATATATTCATTATGTCAGCATGATATTATTAGTCTACCAGGCGTGACTGCTAATGCATTAATGCAGTGGGTAATAAAGTACAAGAGATTTCTTACTAAATTATTTAACATTTAAATAAGTTCTGTCCTCCCTATAATTATTATATGAAGAAATTTAAAAGTGGTATTGTAAAGACTGTTTTTAAACTGTTTTGACTGTCCATTTACAAAAGCATTTTGGAACAGCATCTTAGGTTTTATTAAAAGTAAACTTGATAATGAATGTATTTTGTATTGGAAGGACGTACTGTCAAGCTTTGAGTATGTAAAACCTAAAAGATTTATGTGGGGAATTTGGTTTTGCACATACATAAGTAAAGTAATGTTGAAACTCCAGACTTCTGTTTGTTGTTTTGAGAAGTTTGAGCAGCACCTTCAATTTATCAAACTGAGTAAAACAATAAATGCTCTAAAAACTTGATCTATTTGCAACTCTTCTTATTTTTAATGAGTTTTTTTATGTATACTGTTGTTTAATCCCCCATGTTTGTTTCTTTTCTCTGTTTTCTTTTATTTGTAATATGGATTTACATTGTTGAGAACGCTATTACTCTGTCAATGGTTATTTTGCTTATTTGATTTTGAATGTAAACACAGTTTTGGGCATTATAATAGTTAAGAAACATACACTCTGTAAGTGACAATGTGAGGGGCATGTTTGAGGTGCCGTATGTTTAGGGGCGGGGTCAGTGCAGATAATAAAAGCCATGTGTCTGAGAATGCACACTCACATCAGTCTGCCACCAAATCCTTCTCAAGCAAACAACTGCTCCATCAAAGTCTCTTTGAGGATTTTAAACAGAGACCACAAAAATGGTAAGTGAATATTAATATTTGTTTGGGCAACCACTGTCTAAGAACCATGCAGTAAAATAATTTGATAAACCTATCATGTTAACATCTTATCACTCTGACAAGATGTCGTGGCAGGAATTAATTTGTTTGAGGTTACTTCAGCTGTGTTTTTAAGAGAATAAGGGGCAGGGCGAAACCTTGACTGAATCAATCTAACAGATGTTCTAATGTGTCTTGTAAACCAGCAAAATCATATAAATAAAAAATAAATTAATTAATTAATTTTAAAAAACTTTAAGAACAGCACAAAACATTTTCCAATAAACAATATGCATGCCAGGGGGTACGTATAAACAAAATACAAAATGAGTAATACATTATAGAGTTCACCAATTTTTAACACGAGTCTAGCTTTCTTGCTAAGAGAGTCTCTGATACTGTTAATATACAAGCATATCTCAGTCACTAATACCTTAAAATTAGGTTTCTTATTAGTAAATTTACATTAAAGAATGTAAAATTGTGTTAATAAAAGGAAATAAATCAAATTAAAAAATTTTTACTCTTAATTAGAGTAAACAGTAAAGCTAAAATGTACATTTTCCCAAAATTTATTGATTTTGTGGTGAGTTTTTGCAAAATTTGCACCAAATATTGCTTCATTTCTCTTATTATTTTGCTGTAAAAAATATAGACAAATCTACACATCTTATCTTCTTATTCTACAAATCTTGACCTCAAGAGTAATGGATTTCTGTAATTTGTATAAAGGAAACACTGAGAGAAACCAGACTTTAAAATGAAACTGAAAATGAAACTGTTTGAAAATAATGCATCACTGTTGTTTGATGGCTATTTGAACATGTTGGGACATGAGAGAGAGAGAGAGAGAGAGAGAGAGAGAGAGAGCACGAGGGCTACACATACAGTACATGAAAACAAGATGCATGGTCAATATGTAGAAGTTTAGTGAGTGATAAAACTTATGTGGTCTAGTTTAAACAGGCTTTAAATGCGCGTTTCGATAATGTCACATCATGGGTATCACAACCAGATGAGAAGACAGACACCTTCAGAACCTCCTTTTACTCTGTACATTTAGCATACAGTTCATTCATATAAAGTGTGTTATTTTTCTAGTCTCTGTATACTGGCACTGAAGACAAACTCTATTTCCTCAAGGTTAAAGCTCATATTGAAGCAGAAGCTGGAGAAGTTGGAGCTGAATTTTCAATTGGCATAGGAGCCAAAGGTCCAAATGCCTCAGCTGATATTGGAATCGATACAGATGGAGGAGCAGAAGCAATGGTTCGAGGTGAAATCGGAAGTGCATTAGTTTATGTTGGTCCAGTCAGTGTGAAAGGGGGACTCGGAGTCGACACCGGTGCATCTGTTGGTTCAGACGGGGTGGAGGTCAAAGTCCTGGGAACTGGATTCTCAATCGGTCGAAAAACCAGTGTGGCTGTTCTAGGATCAGAAGTGGCAGTAAATTGTTCAGTCATGTAGACCTGCAGGTATTATATTTTATTACTTCAAATATGTATGCATTACATTTTATTAATAAATTCTAAAGACAAAATTAGAAACCTGAACACGTTTTCCTTTCCTTTTATAAGCTTTATCTGATTTTGGAGCACAATTAAAATGGTTACTGTGTTATAAATTATAATTCAACAGTAGTAAAATGTTATGTTTTGTTAAGACTTTTAAATTCATTTAGGAATAAATAATTCTTTTGTTTTTTGCAGCCGTGTTTCATTACCATTAACACCACCATTAACAGTTTGGATCCAACTTTGGATTTTAAGTGACACCAACATTTGCAGATGACGACGACTCCTGACAGCAATCCCTGTATACATCTTAGTCTATATTCTTATACTTTTCCACAAGTTGTTCACCGCTAGCTGCTCTGAAAATGTCTGTCAGTTACAGAGTTTTGTGTCTTTCCATGTTTGGCCATATTATCATACAGAAATTGTACTAAAGCTGGGTCTGTACTTTAAAACAGTACACGTTTGTATCTAAAAAGTCATATTAATAAATTTTTTCTTTAAACCCCCTGGGGAGAATCACCCCATGACAGTCTTTGTACTTTTATTTTGGAGTGTAGATTATAGTTAGATTTTTTTTTCAACCTTTTAACAACTTTGTCTATATTTCCCTGTGTATATAATCTATTAGGGCTGAGCGATATGGCAAAAATGCAATCTTGATATTATTTTCCATATTGAACGATAACATATCAATATAAGTTGTTAATGTTTCCAGATTTGAAAGAATACCCCAACAATGACTGACGCCCCAAAAATTAGAGGGTCCATTAAATATATTTTCAGCCAATAAATTTCCAGTGGCCGAACATTCGATACATCTCTAATTTCAACACACTTTTAGATTCCTATTGTTGCACATTTCTGTTGTGTGATTGGCTCATAGATCAATATTGAATAAAGAAGTCCAGAACTTATTGTTGACACAGTCAATATATATATATATATATATATATATATATATATATATATATATATATATATATATATATATAAAATATTGTTTATCAGCACAGCCTTATAACCTATAGGTTACTACTGTAAGAAATATCAGCATTCGGTACATCCTTTCAGTCAGGGGCGAACTGGCCATAGGGAGCACGGGGTATCCCGATGACCTGACGGTCAATCTGACCTGACGTGCATCCCAAATCCAGCTAAATGAGTAATCCATGTACAAAGAACGAACCCCAGGAGATACCAATACTAAAAGGCACATATGCTCAACGTGAAACGTATGCAGAAAGACCTGAAGATAAACCAGGAAAGAGAATACCCAAGGCTGGAGCTTTAGCAGAAGCAGGAGTTGGATGAGCGCGAGCTGAATTCAGTGTTAAAGAGGCAGAAGCTAAAAGCCTAAATGCTTTAGCCAAGGTTGAAGTCAATGTGTTTGGAGCTAAAGTAGGGCTCCTTAGCTCGGTTCATTTAAGAATATGTGAGCGCTGTATTTGGGCTCAAATCAGCAACAAAGCAATCGCCTCAATGAGGTGATCTCGGCTCGGTTAAAACTCTGGAACAGATCAATTGTATAGTGAGAAAGCAGTATGATCCAACAAACAAGCCTATATCACAGTCTATTATGGTTATTTAATAGCCATACGGATACATAAAGAGAGTTATGAGTAGGGCGGGATGTTATGCCTACCTGTAAATTGCATGTTGAATAAGTAAAAGCATGCTGAACTATTAATCAGAAATAACTCTGAAAAATAAACCAAGAAACTCTGTCCAATGTGGGGGGAGTTTACTCACACATGCCTTTCTTTGACTATTTTGGTCCGTTTAGAAACTTTGCTGTGTGAAACTGAACCGCACCAAAAACAAAAAGCACCACTGAAAGAATATTAGTCAGTTTCAGAACAAAACAATCGATCTACAGATGTAAAGCAGCCTAAGAGATTCTGAATATATTTTCAATGTCTTTTAAACTGATAGATAGAACTATTAAAGTCTAAGATATTTAGATCTATATCAATATTCAGAATACAGAAACACAAGCTTGTAAGGTTGAGCAAAAACCAACTTGTCACATTTATAATGTTTAACTGTCAGCATATGATGGCATAAATGTATATAAAGCCTATTTTCCAAAATATTTTGTTGAATTGGTTTCTTTGCATGGGCGACACAGTGGTTAGCACGGTCACCTCACAACAAGAAAGTTGCTGGTTAGAGCCCCAACTGGGTCAGTTGGCGTTTCTGTGTGGAGTTTGCATGTTCTCCATTTGTTGGCGTGGGTTTCCTCCGGGTGCTCCGGTTTCCCCACAGTCCAAACACATGCGCCAAATTGGTCGTAGTGTAAGCGTGTGTGTGTGAATGAGAGTGTTTGGGTGTTTCCCAGTGTTGGGTTGCAACTTGAAGGGCATCTGCTGCGTAAAACATATGCTGGATAAGTTGGCGGTTCATTTCGATGTGGCGACTCCATATGAATAAAGGGACTAAGCCGAAAATGAATAAATGTTTAATTTGTAGTGTAAGCAGGAAAAAATAATACTAATCTTTGTATTTCCTTTCAATTGCTAATATTTCTCTGTAATCTGTGTTGACACTTGAAGTTAATGTTTTATGTACAAAAACTGTTTAAAAAGCGGTGTAAAAATATATAGGTCAAGAATACATCATCAAAAAAGTTAATCTGATAGATTACATTACTGACATGAATCATTTATTTTCTTTTCGTCTTAATCCCTTTATTAATCTGGGGTAGCCACAGCGGAATGAACCGCCAACTTATCCAGCATATGTTTTAAGCAGTGCATGCCCTTTCAGCTGCAACCCATTTCTGGGAAACATCCATAGTGATATGCTAAGATCATTACGCTGGTGGAGCGCTGGTGTTTGTGGCTTGCCGTTGATCAACATCCAGGTTTCTTGACTAACCGCATCTGTTTAATGTTTATCTTTTTTTTTTTTTTTGTCACTTTATGTACACTGGAAGCTTCTGTAGCCAAAACAAATTCCTTGCGTGTGTGAAGCACACTTGGCAATAAAACTGATTCTGATCTCTTAGTTTACTTTTAAGTCTATATTTTATACTTGGTTTTATCTCCTATGTTACGCAGTGCGGCCTGTCTTTACTGATTTATGACAAATCAACTTTACTAAGTTTTCGACCTAGTGCAATTGAGCTGTGGTCCTCAGAAAAAAAAATGGCTCACATCATTCACCTCCTTTTTCGATGCCGATACCGAACCACCTTCGCCGCTGGTCATGTCCCCTGCCAGCAAGGAAGCGCAGGAGGAAATGCGGCAAAAGAGTAGGCTTTTCTGTCAAGTTGAAACAACATTTGGTTCGGCAGTGCAAAACGCATCAATTTCTGGCCCTCACTTGGAAGGGTGTGGTTGGCAATTTCTTCATTCGCTTGCGGTCCTGGGATCCAGTCTGCAGGTGGAATGTTTCACTGACTCCAGCGGCAGTGGTTCCGCTCCCTGTTTTCGTTACACCCCGAGTTCATCGTGGAGGAGTGTGTTTGAACCATCTTCGCACACTCCCCCGGGCACCACAGTCTGTGTCCACTTCTGATCATTTACCTCGTTCCAGGATGAGACTGATAAACGCCAGATCAGTGGTAAATAAGACTTTTATTATTAACGACTTATTTACGTCATGCGAATCGGATTTTTTATTTATCACGGAGTCTTGGCTAACCACCGCAGATCAAAGCTCTTTCTCTGAACGGTTACCCCCGAACTGCTTGTGTTTTAACTCCCCTCGTAAATCAGGTCGTGGTGGAGGCTTGATCTCTTTGTTCAAAGACACTTTTTCTTGCCATGAAATTAGGACAAATGACTTTCAGTGTTTTGAGTTGCAGTTGTTAACGTTACACTCTTGGTTGCCTTAATATACCTCCCTCCAAAGCATAACACAAACTTTTTGAGTTTACAGCCTTTCTGGGGGATGTCTCATTGAAATATGACAAACTCTTGATTCTTGGTGATTTCAATGTCCATGTATTTGAAAAGGTTATACATTAGCAAAAGAATTTCTTACTCTGCTCAATGCATTTGATCTAGAACAACATATGAATGTCCCAACTCACCAGCTGGGACATACACTTGATCTTGTGCTATCATATGGGTTTTCACTAAATGATCTTGAGGTTCTTGACAATGGATTTTCTGATCATAAAACTGTTATGTTCTCTGTTTCATCTGCTTTTAATGTGCCTAAAATTACACAGCCTATGCGTAAATCTCGCTTAATCACTTCCACCACTACCGAAGCCTTTTCTTTAGCTTTTTGTGATGCTTTTAAATCAGTGGATGTTAGTCAATGTGACTTGAGTGCAGCTGAGCTCTTGTCCAAGTTTAATTCCACATGTGTGGATGTTCTAGATTCAGTGGCTCCAATTAGATTTTTTAAACCCAAACCAAAATCAGTGCCCTGGATAGATGACAATATACACTCTTTAAGGCAGATTTGCAGGAGAGCGGAGCGTCGGTGGAAGGATAAGCTCCAAATTTCCTTTGAAATACTAAAAGATTCACTGTTTAAAGAGCCCATATTATGGGTTCTTGAAAATGCTCTTCTATGTAGTGTGTAACACAGCTCTAAGTGAAGTGAAATATTCAGCTAAGGCTTAAATCTGTAAGTGTACAGTGTTTAAAACTGTTGATTCATCTTTAAAAGAGTCGACTCATAGTGCTTTAAACGAGTCGTCTTGATAACGAGTCATTAGGCGTTTCGTGATGACGCGGCTACAAAACACAAGTAGTTGCGCATGCAAACCCGGGACATTTGAAACCTGCGGCCCCGCCCACTAACACAGAAAAAAACGAAACGCGTGCCGCTTTGTTTACAGATCGCCAGCTATTCCTACACACATGCAATGGTCAAGTTTCAAAATAGTTCAGCTCAGATTCAAGGGAGCTGTCTAAATTGCACCCAGCAAGCTGAACTGGGAGCTCTAGTCTAGGCGAACGGTAAGTGTGTGCGCACGTGTGTGTGTGTGTTGCGCAGGGCCGGTTCAGCAAGCT
The DNA here is from genome assembly GCF_903798145.1 of Danio aesculapii. Lineage (NCBI taxonomy): Eukaryota > Metazoa > Chordata > Actinopteri > Cypriniformes > Danionidae > Danio > Danio aesculapii. Next base: position 43,567,650 of record NC_079445.1, on the reverse strand, counting down.
GAACTGCCACTCTAGGTTAAGGACTATCACGCCGCCCTCAACCCGAAAGTGAAAACGAAAGTGACCCGTTAGCAACTTGAGGACCGGGGGGTGTCGCAGATATAACCGAGGACGCGGGTGGTGAGGGAGGTGTCGCGGATGTCTCCCTCTCTATTTGTGTTGTGTCTTCTAAGGAGGAGGAGGAGGAGGAGGAGGAGGAGGAGGTGTTTGCGTGTGTGTGTGTGTGTGTGTGTGTGTGTGTGTCTGTCTGTGTGAAAAGAGCAGGTGAAGGGCTCCTCGCCAGTTCTTGGAGTTTTTGCTCAATAAAATAGTTTGTTGTCTGTTTTTTTAAGTCCATCATCTGTATTTACATTCACCCACTGGCAGCCAAAATCCACACCTTACACTATGAAGCGTGTGTGCACTGTGACTACTTTTATATTGTTGATTACCAGCTGGGCATTTCACTCTGTCTCGCGCTGAAGGCTGTCAGTTTCGACCAATCGCAGCAGGCTGTCATCGGTCCAATCAGCGCAGATTAGCTTCGCGCTGAGGAGGGGTTTGGGAACAAATGAGTCACTGAACGATTCATATGGGAGTCGCTGGGATAATTAGGTAAAAATAAATGCAGATTATAAGACCATCAAAGTGTTTTTTGACCTTGCATGCATATTAGACTGTTGTTGGAGACCCTTACAACCTAAATATGACCCTATTTCATGTATAATATGGGCTCTTTAAATTTAAAAAGGAAATGAGATTAGCAAACTTAAGGTATTTTGCAGCTATTATTGATACAAATTACCATAGACCAAAAACTCTTTTTACCATTTTCAATAATGTTGTGAATCCAACTGTTGGTGTGCTCCCAGATGGGTCAAAAACAAGGTGTGAGGAGTTTCTCAGATTTTTTATTAATAAGATCAGTAATATTAGATTAGGGATTTCACCATCTGTTTCTGATCCTTCTGTTGGTTCGGTGTGCTTTACTGTCCTCAGCCAATTTGAACAAATTTCTTTTACACAGCTTAAGGAAATAGTGTGTCAGTTAAAGCTGTCTGGTTCTTCCACTGATGCTCCTCCACTATATTTCTTAAAGCAAGTTTGACACAGTAGGTCCATTGGATCCATTTGTTATAGCCAATTATAGACCTATTTCAAATCTGTCTTTTATCACAAAGATATTAGAAAAAGTAGTATTGCAGCAGCTGCAAAGATTTTTAGATGATCACAAAATTTTTGAGGTCTTTCAGTCAGGTTTCAGAAAGTATAATTCAACCGAGACTGCGCTTGTTAAGGTTTTAAATGATATTCTGCTTACTGGTGATGCTGGGGACTGTGCGGTGCTTGTGCTGTTAGATCGGAGTGCTGCATTTGACACAGTAGATCATGCCATCTTGTTGACCCGCTTAGAGCATGTTGTGGGGATAAAAGGAAGTGCCCTGGATTGGTTTAAATCCTATCTGTCCAATCGCAATTTTAAAGTCACTATTGGAGAACATTCATCTGAGGCAGCACATTTTTCATGTGGTGTTGCCCAGGGATCTATTTTATCCCCTAATATATGCTCCCTCTGGGCTCTATTTTTCAAAAACATGGTCTGTCTTTTCACTGTTATGTGGATGACACCCAAATCTACCTGCCATTGAAACAACATTTAAATGGGCTAGAGACCCTAATGCTCTGCTTGTCGGATGTGAAAGACTGGTTGTCCTTAAACTTTCTAGATTTTAATGAAAGTAAGAGTGAAATGATTTTGTTCGACCCGTCAAACTCTTCCAGAGCACAGATAGTTAATCTAGAAAAATTAAGTTTTTCTATGAAGCCCTGGGTAAAAAATCTTGGTGTTATTCTAGATGGCTTTAGCTTTGACAAACAGATAAATGCAGTGGTCAAATACTGCTTCTTTTAGCTTAGACTTAAAAATCTATTTTATCCAGAAAAAAAATTGAAAAAATAATACATGCTTTTTTTACCACTAGATTGGACTATTTTAACTCATTATACTTTGGGATTAGTCAGAAAACCTTATCCCGGTTACAATTAGTTCAAAATGCTGCTGCAAGGCTTTTAACAGGTACCAAGAAACATGAGCACATTACACCAGTTTTACGCTCTCTGCACTGGCTGCCTGTGCACTATCGAGTCACTTTTAAAATGCTGCTCTTGGTTATTAAATCTCTAAATGGCCTGGCACCTTCTTATCTGTCAGACATTTTAATTGAGTATCAGCCTGGTAGGTTTCTTCAGTCATCTAACCAGAGACTGTTATGCATCCCTAAGTCGAGGCTGAAATGCAGAGGTGACCGGGCATTCGCAGTAGCTGGCTGTGGAATGCTCTGCCCCTCTGTATCAGATCTGTTTCATCCCTGTCTGTTTTTAAATCTAGGTTAAAAACTTACCACTTTGATTTGGCATTTTATCAGTGAAAATTGTCTGTTTTAGCAATAATTTAATATATACATCTGTTTTTTATCTGTTTTGATTTGTACTGTGCAACACATTGGTCAACCTCTGGTTGTATTAAATAGTGCTATATAAATAAAATTGACATTGACATACACTCTCATTCACACACATACACTACAGACAATTTAGCCTACCCAATTCACCTGTAGCACATGTCTTTGGACTGTGGGGGAAACCGGAGCACCCTGTGTGCAAACTCCACACAGAAACGACAACTGAACTTGCTATGAGGTGACAGCACTACCTACTGCGCCAATGCGTCGCCCCTGACAGGAATCTTTATCTTGAAATATGCGTTTTTATACAGCAATAGTATTATTGTTTTACTGTATTCCTGCTGAAGTTCTCCATTTAAATATGCAGTACATGGAAATTTATTCAAAGCTTCAGTGTCATAACACTGCAGATATGATTTTAGTTTGCCGATTTGCAGCTTGAGAAACATTTCTAAAATATTGAATAAGTACAGAAAATCATCTTACCTGTGGGATGGTGACAAGGGGTTAAATAATACAATAACAGTTTAGTTTTAAACAGCATTAAAATTGATTAAATGTGACAGTTAAGACATTTCAAAACTTAAAGGGCCATGACACCCCCCACTTTCGGTTCAAGTCTACCTCAGAATTTTTTTTAAAAGATGCATCGTAATAGGCGTGGAGCTCCGCGATCAGGGGCAGGAGTGGGTGTGGCCAGCAGAGCAGGGGAGAAGGAGGGGAGTGAACAACAGTCAGTTGTCTCACAAAATGCGACAAACTGTGAGGAGACGCATGATTTTATAGTTAAAATGCAAAGATATAAACAGTAATTTAATGCCCGGCTACATTTGTAATTTCATATACACAACCACAATTCATATCATTATAAAGATAATCGTGTTCATATAAACACTATAAATGAGGACTTCCTCAATCCCCGGGTCTGAATGCAGACTCAGTGCAGCAGGTCTCTTACCCTGCCTATTTCAACCATTAGCCCTGCTGGTAATCTGGAGGATTTAGGCGAACACAGCAGCACGGCGATGTGTCTAAATGTCTAAATGTGAACGAACTCCACTGAAAAAAGACAAAATCCGCCATTCTCCGCCATACTCGTACTGCTCTCCCGAGTGTTGTCCTGCAACCAAACAGCTTTGCTGTATCGGCCCTGACAGGATCGCGAGGAAAAACATGCAACAAACCATGTGAATCATGGAAACACCACATACAACCCTTCATGAACGACTAAATACTGTGTGCCGTGGGTCCGTGGACGCGGTCTCACCCAGTCATCAACATAGGGTATCACATCTGTTAAAATCTCAAAAAAAGTACTTGAGGGTTTCTTGAACCTTTAAGACATTTTCTAATGGATGTCCGCTCCAGGATTAAGTAACACATATCATTTAGGTCTTTATTATTAATAAAGTTGAATGTTAAAGGGTCTAGATTATATGGTGACCTTAGTGTCATCCCTGTTCAGAGTAAAACTGGAATGAGATGAGTGTCATTGTTTTGTCTGTATGACAAGATTTGATACCTCAATATAGACCACTCCAGGTAAAAAATGGATACGTTTTGAGTGAACCTGGACTCTTGGAGAATTGGAAACAACTTTTTTTTATTTGTCATTTTATGTGGTAATTCTTTTTAGAAAAACCTTTGTATGCTACTGTAGCTGCAAGTTTGGATGTTGATTGTACCAGTTTTTAACCAGTTTGGTCAGATTAATCATTTGAACTGTCAGTTCCCCAATAAAATATTTTTCACATTTCAAATGAAAGCTTTTCAATTGAACAAAGTGCAGAATCCTGTAAAATCCATCCGTAGAGCTGTTTTTCAGCTGTTAAACTGGAGGGTTTAACTATTGTCAATTGCACTTAAAAAAATTTTTTTACATTTAATAGTGTGACTTTCCCTGAAGCTCATTAAAGTTCCAGAAAATAAGAAAATAACCCCAAAGATTTCTTGAATGTGAAAGGTTAAACAGTTTGGACATCTCAACAATAGCAGGGAATGAAAACAGAGAACATCTTCCTCTATTAAGTTTCATTTTCCTATAAAGAGAGCTTTCCTTTGTCTTCTTGGGATCTTTTCTGCCGACACTAAAACACTATAAATTCCCATAAATATTAGTGATACAAAGCTGTTCCAGTAAAACTGCTGAGGAGTGTAGTTTCTCTTTTGGATTTCACTTCTAGTTGATGCCCATCACCAGACTTACTGAGACTGAAGAGCTGAGACTCCTCGAAATGTCTGAGATCATCGAACACTTCCATCATGCAGAAAATGGTAAGTGTACTGCTCTACCTTTAGTGTTATTTGTTCACTTGTGTTGTGTTTTCCAAGATTATTTAAAAACATTTCATCGTTGTCATAAAATACATTGTGTTGAAAAAATTGTTGTTGCTGTTGTGTGTATAGAGTATATTTAACTTAATTTTCCTTTTAATTTTTGCTCGTATATGTTAATATCCCAACATGTGATCAGATGAATTATCGGATGTATTAACCATACCCACATTTGGGAAAATAAGGAGATAATCAAGGCAGTAGAGCTGCACAATTCTGGCTAAAATGAGAATCAGGATTGTTTTTGGCTTAAAATAAAGATCACAATTTTCTCACCATTCTGCAGATGTAAAATAAAAGTTAATTTGAGTCGGCTATTATTATTGTTATTTCTCAAACATATAGTAAAACAAAATTATTATCAGGCCCGTGTATAGCTCTGCTGTTAGGTAAAATGCTAAATGTTGACTTGAATAGACCCTTTTTTGTCCTGGTCATTAATGCACAGTAAAGTGATGACATCAGAATATAAATATTCATAATTCTGATGCAGAATTATTGTGTTTGAGATATATGCTTGTCATTAGTCATTGACATTATTAGCCCATTATTTCACTGATAAAATGAAACTTGTCATTATCAGATTCCCTCTTGCATTATATTTTATTTATTTATTTTAATGCACAACACTGTGTTTGCTAAAGAAAAACAATCAAATGCTTGTCATAATCAAAACTCTAAAACGCGATATAATAATTTAAATTATGTGTGCACTTTGTTTCACTTTCACTGCGGAGTGCGGCTTAGGTCATGTCACTTTAAGGAAAAAAACAGCTCACGGTCAACTCGTGTCATTTCATGACCGCAAATACATTGTTACATGAAGACACAAATGACATTTTGGGGTGATTTATACCTTATACAGTATGTGACACTTTTAACACCATTTGGAGGTGTCCATGTTGCAGAGCAACGCATTTAAAACAATGTCAAAACTGGTGTGACGTCCTTTATGCTTCTCTCCTGAACTTGAAAATATAATTGGCTGAATCATAGAGATGCTGGATTAAGGTCGTCTCGGGGGTCAAATGGGAATCGTGATCTTTTTCGATTAATTGTGTAGTCCTACAAGGCATTTTGAATATTATATGCAATATCATATATTGTAATATTATACACACACACACACACCCTCACACATCTTAATTACTCCCAAAAGAATCAAAAATTGTTTCCCTGTATGCTTTGTTGTTTAAAAAGCACAGCATACTAAAACTGAGCAATAAGCCATAGGAGATTCTCAAGATTACTTTTGCTGTTTGTAAAGCTTAGTTTATACTAAATCAAGCATAGCTTAGACGTTAGCAAAAATGTCTTTTCAACCCCTCGCAACACAACGACCAAGTCCCATCCTGGTAAGATTTCACAATTTCCAAGACAAACAACGTGTGTTAAATGCTTCGCGGGGGCTGGGATCCAGCGGTTCTCCTTTAAAACATAGTGAGACAACATAGTGATGATTTTTCAAGATTTCTCCACGTCCATTCTCAGTAAACGCAGGATGTTTGACAAAGTCAAGAAAAGCCTAAAGTCCATAGGCGCGGAAAACAGGCAAATTTACCCTGCCCTCCTCAAGGTAAACCTTCGTGGCTCGGTGAAGGTGTTTCATGAGCCAGCTGATGTTGTGGCATTTCTAGATTCGATGAATGCAACGTCTACCGATAGTACCTGATCACCTGATGGGAGAACACTTGCCTGATGGTCACCCAACTCACACCACAGGTCTTTCAGACATGAAGGCAGACATTGTGAATTTAACTGGGTATTTGAGAAATATTGGCCAATAAAGGCATACTGTTCAGTTTATTAAAACATTGGTAGTTCCTTTTGTCGTTAAGGGGCCTCTTCTTCACCTTTACTCTCATAACAAGAGTTAGTGTGGAATATTTTTTATGTTTAATGATTGTTGTTCTATTGTTCCAGTTTTGTGTCTGTTGTATACTTGGATGAATCCCTTTTTTTAAGCTTCCCATTTTTTTTTCCATTTTCTTTCTTTCTTCCCTTCTTCTTTCCCTCTTTCTCGTACGATATTCATGCAACCTAATCTATGCAGATGGGGGTTACTTTATGTTTAATATATACTTAAAATGGTAAATGTGAAAGTCTGTACTTGGAATGTTAATGGAATTCACACACCTATTAAGAAAGGAAAAGTCCTGACTTATCTAAAAAAGGAGGGGGTGGATGTTGCATTACTTCAAGAGACCCACTTAAATGGCCAAGAACATACTAAGCGTTCGCAGGGGTGTTATGGCCACGCCCATTTTTCCTCTTTTACTTCGAGTAGGGGTGTAGTTATTTTAAAGGGCACCTATGGTAAAAAAAATCTACTTTTCAAGCTGTTTGGACAGACATATGTGCATGTATGGTGTATAGACCGTCATATTGGGGTGATATAAACACACCCAGTGCTTTTTTTTTTTCAATTTAACAACATAAAAAAAACGGTGGACCAATTGGAGCGGTTTTCAGATCGACCGCAACTTTACGTAGGAGTGCGGTCCCCCCGCCCACCAATATTGATTGACAGGCGCGTCATCATATCCTCAGTTTGTTGATTCACGTCCGCCATTTTCAGCGTGAGTCGAAGCGATATCACTAAAGGAACACCCTTGCTCTGTTTTTAGATGCAAGGCTCATTGGGCTCAACACAAGATCAATATTCTCTACATTATCGCTCTAATCAGAATTATTGGTTGTATCTTTAGGTAGGTAGGTTTGCAAACGTGTGTACTTCTCATTGAGTCTACCTTATACTTCAGCCGTTTGCATTTCTCGCGATCCCAGAAGCTCCCTGTGATCTTAACTAGCATGCGTTTTAGAATTCTAAACATAGGTTTCTATCAGGGTACACTCAAGTCGACGGCTGGGCGCTGCGGACCGCTGCAGACTTGAAGCGCCGTTGTGTGTACTCTGATAGAAACCTATGTTTAGAATTCAAAAACGCGTGGCGCGACGATTCGGGACGCTTCATTTTTCTGCATCGGGCAGCACATCCGGTGCCTCAGTCAAAGTTAATTCAGTGTGCGTGGTTATTAGTTTCTGTGTACAAGCTCAGCACTTGAAACTAGCACACAGTTGGCTGTAAAACTGTACAAAGACACAAATGATTTTGTACTCTCTGCTTGGTCTGTGTCAGAGTCGTAAATGTACGACTGAATGCGGATCCTCCCACTCCTGCTCCTCTCTGTCTGCCTGTCAGACTCTGTTGCAAACGCAGAGCGGGTGAGCTCATGGCCCCGCCCCCTTGTTGCGTTGGCGGGAAGCCAAAACTAATTTACATGTGAAGAAACACACCCCTAAATCAGCAAACTGTGGACACACCCCCAACATGACACTTAACACATTATAATAAAACAATCTGAATTGTGTTTTAAACTGAACCTAAACTGGCACACTCAGAAGAACCATAATATTAATATTAAATCAGAAAAAAGAGGTAAACTATGTGCCCTTTAATTAAAAAAGGTGTGCCACTGCAATCGGTGGAAGTTGCTAAAGACACCAGAGGGCGCTATGTACTTCTGAAATGGCTTTTACATGGGGAAGAAATTGCCTTCATGAACATTTATTGGCCCCTGGTCACCCAAGTATTTTTCTTACTGAAGCCTTTGCCAAATTAGCAGACTGGGGAGTTAAAACATTATTTATTGGGGGTGACATCAATTGTCATTTATGTCCTATTATTGATAAATTCCCAGCAGGGAAACGGTTACTATCAGTACAGGCTAAAACACTTAAAGAGCCCATATTATACATGAAATAGGGTCATATTTAGGTTGTAAGGGTCTCCAGCAACAGTCTAATATGCATGCAAGGTCAAAAAACACTTTGATGGTCTTATAATCTGCATTTATTTTTACCTAATTATCCCAACGACTCCCATATGAATCGTTCAGTGATTCATTTGTTCCCAAACCCTCCTCAGCGCGAAGCTAATCTGCGCTGATTGGACCAATGACAGCCTGCTGCGATTGGTCGACAGTGACAGGCTTCAGCGCGAGACAGAGTGAAATGCCCAGCAGATAATCAACAATATAAAAGTAGTCACAGTGCATACACGCTTTATAGTGTAAGGCTTTTTTCACACACACACACCCCTCCTCAGAAGAACTGGGGAGATCGACGCCAGTCTCCTAGCCGTCACACACTCTACCTGCTCTCTCTCTCTCTCTCTCTCTCTCTCTCTCTCTCTCTCTCTCTCTCTCTCTCTCTCTCTCTCTCTCTCTCTCTCACTCTCTCTCACTCTCTCACTCTCTCACTCACACACACACACACACACACACACACACACACACACACACACACACACACACACACACGCCGCTCCTCAGAAGAACTAGGGAGAGCGACGAGAGTCTCCTGTCTCCTAGCCCCTAGCCGTCACACACTCGACCTGCTCTTTTTCTCACACACATCACGCTCCACAGAACTAGGGAGATCGACACGAGTCTCCTGTCTCCTAGCTTACGATGGCCATAGCAACGACAAACGGCAGTGGAACGCGAGCTCACAAAAGCATTTAACGTTAAATCCGTAAACAAAGCGGCACGCGTCGCATTTTCAACGTGGCTTACATGCGATAAGAGAATATAAAGAGTAACCGCGTGTACTGTACCAGGTTAACAAGTAACAAAACACAATAAATACATTAATTTGCAAGCTAGAGTAAACGAGGCAACAATTTTAATCGCACTTACTTACACTAGTGAATAAACCTCAACCACTGACTCTTCACAGTTTCATCTTTGGGTAGAGACTGTCAATATTATCCATCTGAGCACAGCGTGACTTCATTCGACCGGCGGCGTCTGTGTGTGTGTCTAGTGTTTTTTCTGTGTTAGTGGGCGGGGCCGCAGGTTTCAAATCTCCCGGGTTTGCGCGCGTAACTACTGGCGAGGTTTGTGTTTCGTAGCCGCGTCATCGCGAAACACCTAATGACTCGTTATCAAGACGACTTGTTTGAAGCACTATGAGTCGACTCTTTTATAGATGAATCAATAATTTTAAACACTGTACACTTACAGATTTAAGCCTTAGCTGGATATTTCACTTCACTTAGAGCTGTGTGACACTACATGGAAGGGCATTTTCAAAAACCCATAATATGGGCTCTTTAAGGCCCCGTGTGAAGACTTTGATTATGTAGATATCTGGAGGGCTTACCACCCCACAGAGCAGTTTTCACACTGGAATAGACTATCTATTCTCTCCCAAAAATATGTTGGAGCACATAACATCTTGCAAAATTGGAGATATAATAATATCTGACCACGCGGCAGTTTTCACTGAAATTTCCTTTGGAAATAAAAATAATAAAGCCAGTGGTTGGAGATTTCATCCATTTATATTAGCTGACCATAACTTTTATTTCATATTTTACAGAGGAATTCAACACTTTTATGTCCATCAATTCGGTTTCAACTAAAGATTCATCCTTATTATGGGAAACAACCAAAGCATTTTCTAGAGGCATTATAATAGCGTATACACATAGTAAAAGGCGTAAACAAGCTGCACAAAAAAAAATTAAGAGTCTAAGCTTAGGGATGCTGAGAGAACATACATTAATAAACCAAGCCCTGTTAAACTAAAGTAAATCACGGCGCTTAGGTCTGCATTAGACTCCCTTTTAACAAAACAGGCAGAAGCAAAAATTCGCTTTGCTAAGCAGAAAATGTATGAACATGAGGATAAAGTTGGAAAATATATAGCACACCTAACAAAGAAAAGATCAGATAGATAGATCTCTATAGATAGTAATGGTAAACACTCTATGGACAGTGTATTCATCAATAATACATTTAATGATTATTTTGAGAATTTCTACAAATCAGAACTAAAAGGGGACACAACACAAACCACAGAGCTTTTCTTCTAGACTCTTAATCTCCCCACGTTCTCTGAAGATTAGTCTTTACCCCTTGATGCCCCTATATCTAAAAAATTAGGTTCTAGCTGCAATAAAGAGTTTACAATCTGGGAAAGCACCTGGTTCAGATGGACTTAGTTGTGAATTCTATAAGGAATTCAAAGACTTATTAGTGGATCCATTATTAAATATGTTTAATGACTCTTTTAGAAAAGGCCGTCTACCACAGTCATTGAGAGAGGAAAATATATCTTTAATTTTGAAAAAAGGAAAACAACCAGAGTACTGTTCGTCATAATGTCCTATATCACTGCTAAATTAGATCTGAAGATCCTTTCAAAAATTTTGGCCACCCGCCTTGAAGGCTTTCTTCCTATATTAGTAAAGGATGACCAAACAGGCTTTATTGTAGGCCGTAACTCTATAAATAATAGGCAACGTCTTTTGAATGTGATTCAACTTGCTAAACAACAATCCGTAGAAGGTCTTGCGATCTCATTAGATGCGGAAAAGGCGTATCGAATGACCCTTTTTTATTCCATACGTTACATAAATTTTGTCTTGGTGAACAATTTATTAAGTGGGTACAAATATTGTATAATGAGCAGTTTAGTGCTGTGTTCAAAATTGAGTACATCCTCTGTGTTCAAAATTGAGAAAGGAACAAGGCAAGGTTGCCCTCTCTCACCGCTTCTGTTTGCCTTAATAATAAAGCCGTTAGCAGAAGCAATACGGGAAAATAATAAAATTAATGGTTTTATGGTAGCAAACAAACCACACAAGACTGCTCTATACGCCGATGATATTCTTATATTCATGGTAAATCCTGAAACCTCTACCCCAAATCTCTTAGACACGATTGACAGCTTTGCAGTTTTTTCTGGTTATAAAAATCAACTACCATAAATCAGTGGCAATGCCTATAGGAAGTTTACAACAAATACCCCAAACACTACCATCATTTCCATTTAGGTGGGCCCCGGAAGGTTTAACATATTTGGGCATCAATGTCACCCCCTCCTATGAACAGATGTATAAAGCCAATTTTATTCCACTTTTTGAATGCATTTGAATGGACCTAGAAAGATGGAGCATTCTCCCTATTTCTTGGATGGGTCGGATCTCCCTTCCAAAGATGAATATTCTACCACGACTACTCTACCCTTTTCAAATTATTCCGATAAATGTTACACACAAAACCATTAGGAAACTGAATGGCTGGTTCAATTCTTTTATTTGGGCAAACAAAAGAGCACGTATCAAAATTTTAACTTTAATGCTTTCATCTTCGTCAGGCGGTCTTGATCTTCCAGACATTTGAAAATATCAATTAAGCATACATTTGCACTTTATTTCTGATTGGATCCATAAAGGACCCAGTGCAGTTTGGTTTGACATTGAAAGTTCACTCTGTAAAATCCCTCTTGACTCTTTAAAAAAAAAAAAAGTTCACTCTTTTAAAAAGAGCTTAAATAAGTGAAAATTGCCTGCAATAATCCCATCACGGTTTGTACTATCAAAGCATGGGAATTTATAAAACGTTTAGAAGGAAGATCTTGACTCACCTCAACCTTTACCCCCATCTGTGATAATTTTGACTTTCTGCCAGGAGCTGAAGACCCACAATTCAAAGTCTGGTCACTAAAAGGTCACACCACATTACATTACATGACTTGTTTGATGGAAATATTTTAATGTCTTTTGACCAACTGACCAATAAATAAAATATTCCGCGACAAGACTTTTTGCGCTACTTGCAACTAAGAGACTTTGTGAAAAAAGACACTACAATACTCGAAAATCAGGATATTTCAGTTGTGGAGAGACAACTTTTTTCATACAGGGACAATTCAACAAGGTGTTTCTACAAAGTCCTTAAGGATTGTTGCCCTTTAAATACGGGCTCCTTGAAAGAGACTTGGGAAAGGACCCTTATACAAATCACAGATGATCAATGGGAGGAAGCTTGGAAAAATGCAATGTCCCTAAGTGTATGTAACAGAGTAAAAGCAATACAACTGAAAGTTCTACATAGAGCTTACATCTCTCCCTCACGGAGGCACAAGTTTAATGAGGAGTTGTCACCAATGTGTCTGAAATGTAAAACCGAGGAAGGAGACCTTGTTCATCGTTTCTGGCTTTGCAGGTAAATTCAAAAGTTCTGGGCCATGATTAAACAAGAAATTAATGGTATCTTATCCATTAATATTGGTTGTGAACCCAAGCATATGCTGCTTGGGATATTCGACGAGATTAATATGGACAAACATAAAAAACACTTTGCAAGTTTTTGACATTTTGTGCAAGAAAATGTATTCTCCTGAACTGGATAACGGAAAAAACTCCTACAAAGTGTTTATGGCACAGGGTAATACTTGAATATGTACCACTGGACTACTTGTGTCTTACATGGCAAAGAGGTTTTATTTCATGAGAGGTGGAATCCATTTTTGTTACATATGGGTTTAAACATAACCTTCATAATCAGAGTTGATTTAACAAGGTCAGATCTTATGAAGATTTGTGGTGCATAAATATGCAAATCGTTAATTTTATTAATGCCTTTTTTCTCTCTCTCTCTCTTCCCCCACGTTCTGTTCACTTGTTTGTTGTTATATCTGTATTGCTTACAATTTTTATGAATACATTATAAAAAAAAGAATATATATATATATATATATATATATATATATATATATATATATATATATATATATATATATATATATATATATACACATACATACTTTTTTTTTTTCTAGCTCACATTGTTAGTCTTTAGGTGAATAATTAATCTGTGCAAGTTAATTCAACAAAAAAAAAATGTTTTGGTAATCTTAAATTTAAAGTTTGACCATTTGCTTTCACCTTTGAAGCCGAGATCCTTCTCTTAAAGGGCACCTATGGTGAAAAATCTACTTTTCAAGCTGTTTGGACAGACATATGTGCATGTATGGTGTATAGACCGTCATATTGGGGTGATATAAACACACCCAGTCCTTTTTTTCAATTTAGCAACATAAAAAACGGTGGACCAATTGGAGCGGTTTTCAGATCGACCGCAACTTTACGTTGGAGTGCGGTTCCCCCGCCCACCGAATTGATTGACAGCTGCACGTATCAACATGTCCCGGTAGTCACGTGTGTAATCATATAAACAAGACCAGACGTGCGCAAAGCAACCGGGAATAAAAGGCCTGTTCAGTTCGCTAGGATCATCAATCATCATCAAATGTGATCAAGAGTGAGTTTCACATGTTTAAAATGTTTTAAAACAGAGCATGTGTGTAATGAATTACAGCGATTTAGCTTAGCTTTACTTCATCAGCACAGCCGCGTCTCAGAACAATTATAAAGGAAGACGCTTCAATCCCGGTTTGTGGACGTTAAATCAGGTTTATTTTGTACATTAATATAACAGATATCCATACAGCAGTGGAGATTAACCTGTATCCTGTCACATATAAGTGCAAAAAGAATGCTCTGTCTGTCTGTCTGTCTGTGTATGTGTGTCTACTGCGGTGTGTGTGTGCACGCATGAACTTTGTGCAACCCTGCCATGCAACTGCACAATAAATACTCATTGGTAAAGTTCTTACTGTAGTATTTCTCACAAACGCTACATGAGATCTTCTTCCTTTAAGTCTGTCTGTTGTCTGACGCTGCTGAGGGAGGAGATTAAGGCACGCAGAAAGGCACGTAGAAACTGTGGGCGGGGAGGACTAGCCTTAAAGGAGCAGTACACCAAAACCACCACCCAGTGCATATGTATAAATAGGAATTTAATAAAAGGTATAATAAAAAATCTGATGGGTGTTTTGAGCTGAAACTTTACACACACTTTCTGGAGACACAAAAGACTTATATTAAATCTGAAAAAAGGGCTAACCTAGGTGCCCTTTAACATCAACTTTCCATAGCAACAGCATATTAAAACCCTCTTCTACCATTAGTTTGCTATGAGAAAACGATGCCCACAAAAAAAAGCTTATTTAACATCAACATACTGTATTAAAAACAACTTAGCAACTTCAGGTTCACGCAGACTTTAAGCAACACCAACAATTGCAAATTACAATAGTGTATGCACTTGGATGGGTTCAAAGCAGAGGACCAATTTCTGGTATGGTAATCACTCTTGACATTATTCACTTCACATCACTTGACAGTAACAAGAATATTTAGCCTTTTAAATACAATTTAATTTGACTTTTTTTTTTACTCCATTATGCAATTTCTATACTTTTAAAATGCCATTTTATATTCAGTGCTGTTTTACAAAAAAAAAAAAAAAAAAAAAAAAAAAAAATATATATATATATATATATATATATATTTTTTTTTTTTTTACAAAAGCACTGTGGGGGAAAGTGAAGCACCTGTAGGACACCCACGCGAGCACAAAGGGAACATGTAAACTCCACACAGAAATGCCCCCAGCCCCAGCCAGGACTCAAACCAGTGACACTCTTGCTGTGAGATGACAGTGCTAACCACTGATGAATAAATTGACTGAAGTCCACAGAAGTGTGCTACGGTGCTCTTTCTCCAGATAATTGGTGTGTCCCAAATCGCATACTCATTTACTATTCAATTTTGTAGTATAAATAGTATCAGTTAGGGCTGCCTGATTAATTGAAAAAAAGATTGCGATTAGACCATAAACACGATCTTAATTCAGCTTTTCTATGATTCAGCCAATTATATATTAAAGATCAGGAGAGAACCGTAAAGGCAACGATCAACAATGACAGCAGCCATGACATGAACTGCACTCGGCAGGGAAAGTAAAACAAAGCGCGAACACCATTTAAATGATCTTATCGCATTTTAGAGTTATGATTACAAGTATTTGATAGGTTTTTTCTTTCATAGCGAACAGTGTTGTGAATTTAAATAAATGTTTACTGAGTCAGTATAACTACTCAATATAACGTTGAATATAATGCAAGAGTGAATCTGATAATGACAAATGTCTCATTTTACCAGCGAAATAAAACAGCCTAATAATGTTGTCAATGACAAGCAGATCTCTCAAACATAATAATTCAACTTCAGAATTATGAACAGTTGTATATACAAAAATATAGCATTTTACCCAACAGTAGACCTACACATAGGCCTAATATTATTGTTATTGATGTTTGAGAAATAACAATAAGATATAATTAATTTATTCAAAATAACCTTTATTTTACATCTACAGAATCGTAAGAAAATTGTGATCTTGATTTTAAGCAAAAAAATAATAATTCCGATTTTCATTATAGCCAGAATCGTGCAGCCGGAATATCCATAGTGCATTCACACTGAAAAAATAAGTGTACTTTAAATATCTGGTTGATGCCCTTATTCAACAGTTAAAAATAAGTGTGGAATGCTGAATGTTCACAGGTTTGCTCATGTAACAGAAGAGGCAGAACTATCAGACACTGATGTTGCATTACTTCTTTTGGATTGGGAAAGCAAAATTCTCACACACAACTGATTATTCCACCTTCTGATGGTTGTACTTGTAACAGATCCTATTTGCAGTTTAATCCCACTAATTTGGTAACCGTTTAACGTCTCCAGGGAAAGTTAAACACTACACTACACTTTGAGTGCTTAAGTGCACAAGTGTATAGTGTATTGTCGTCATTTGGGATGCAACAAAAATTCTATATTACACAATTTAAATTCTAAGGAGTGTAAAGCTGGAAGAAACCCCTAATTAAAGTACTGTTTTTATGTTTAAAGATGTGTGTGCTTTATGTATTTATTGCTGATTCTGCTATTGAATCATTAATCTGACAGGATGGACAGGCCACATTAGAAGCATTACTTCTAAAACAAATGCTTAAGAACAAAGCTAATATCTCAGAGAGTTTTAAATTACTGTTGTTTGAGGCAATAATAACAACATGACATCAATTGCATCAATGTATTGGCATGAACCTATCAAGAGAAGAGATATATCAAGACTCATGTCAATTTTGTAGAAAAATTTTAACCTGTATTTGTTTTTTTATATTATGGAAGTCACTCGTTACAGGTTTCAAACATTCTTAAGAATATTATCTTTAGTGTTTAACAGCATAAAGAAACTCAAAGGTTTAATACCACTGAAGAGAACCACTTCATTTTTTGGTGTACAAAGTTTTCATTAATGATAGATGTTCCAGCACTGTCCGCCACTGGAGAGCGTCACCTTCACTCTCACTGTGATGCTTGATTAAAATGTCTGGGAATCTGTTGTCCAGTGTGACAGAACTATGGTGTGTTTCCAGAGGTCCTCTCCGAGAGGAGCCTGTATTCTTCAGGTGACTAATTTTTGTTCTTTCTTGAATTAAATATCAGCAGGAATAATATGGATAAAAATATGTGCCACACAAGTCTTTCTGAAATATATTACAACACTCAAACACAAACCATGTACAAAGTTTAAATGCTTAATGAGACAATCTTTTTTATTTAGCTTATTTTTTTGGCACAAGGTTGAATCTATAATACTACAACATCTCTACAGACAAGCTTTTAAGTTAATGAACTGAAAACTGCAGTTTATAAAATGCAAAAATATGATTAACTACAGTATAAATAATGATTCACAATAACATGCCACAAATGCAAAATAAGGCATAAGCATGTATTATTAACCGCAGGTCCATTCAGCCACACTGATGTGACAGCACACGTTTGGGGATATAATTATTTCCTGGCACTGCGATGACACTGAAAGAGCAGGTCATAGTCTGAGGAAACAAACAGACAAGAAAACAGCAGAAATTAATACTTCTTCTTCTGACCAAGTATAAATAGTAGATTTCAACATTAGTGCAAATATGCCAAATAACAATAAAGGGGTGCAAAAATAATGAAAAATTAATTCATGTGAATTCAATTCATAAATATTATATACTTTTTATTTTATTGTACAGAATGCATAAAACCTAATGCTAGCATTATCAATGTAAACACGATCACGCTTAAATTTATTTACACGCAAAATACTTTTATTTTTACAATTTTTTTTGTATGGATAAAATGCAACACATATTATATGTTAATATTTAACTAAATGCAATAATATAAATAAAATAATCAAAAAAACATTTATATGCAGAAATATAACAATTTTAATTTGTTATTTTATGGAAAAAAAGGAGGAACATTCATTCATTATATGCAACATTCTTTTCCATTTTATTTAATAATCTCGATTTATTTTAATTTATTGGGGAAAAAAACTAGCTTAACAATATTAAATTAAATGCAAAATATTTTTTTATTTCATTTAATTTATTAAAGAATTTATTTTATCACATAAAACGTAAATAGTAAAAATTTTATTTGTTTTATTTTATTAGAAAAAAAACAAACAGGAAATATGATCAATTATTCATTTGTATTCTAAATATTGTTTCATTTAATTTATTAAACAACTTATTTTATTACACAAAATGTAAAAAACAACAAACAGGAAATATTATCACTGATTCATTTATATGCTGATTTAATTTCATTTAACTTAATTCATTTTTATTACACAATGTAAATAGTAAAAATTGTACTTATTTTATTGGGAAAGGGGGAGATAGGAAATATTATCATTCATTGATTTATATGCTAAATAATACATTTTTCATTTAATTTTTGAACATTTATTTTATTACTCAAAATGTAACTACATCTTAATATCCATTCATTATAATTGGGCATAATCTAAAATCTTTACAGTGCATTTGCCAAAAATGCATGTGCATAATCAAAACACTACTCAATTTACAAAGAAGCGTTCCATAATCCTTAAAATGCTTGCAATTATAATAATAAGCATTTTGTGCATTCCTCACCTCAGCGTTATCCTGAAAAGCACATTGTGTGATATTGACATTCTCTTGATTCTTGCAGACCGTCTGTGCTGCCTCAATCTGTAAGGTGTATTTCACTCGTGCAGGAGGATAAAGCTGCAGCAAACACATTATCAGCACAAACACACCACAACAATACCATCATATGTTACAGTATAACAAACAGTACACATACCTGAGCTGCGTCTGATAAGACTTTCACCACTTTAAAGGCATAAGTGTAGTTGCTCATGCTATTGTGGAAGTTCATAACATAGTTTGCCACGTTAACGACATCACGGTTGTCATTCAGTGCCATGTGTCCGGTGACAATAAGAGCTGAAGAAATGCATGCAAACACAGTGAGAATGCAAACCATCTTAGCCGGTTGTGATTCTGTGAGAAGAAAAAGCAGAGAGAATTATCTGAGTGTATGAGTATGACATATATACAATAAAAAACACACACACATATATGCTTCATCTCACCTCAGCGTCAGTGAAGAGCGTCTTTGTGTGTGTGTTTCTGCATCCTGCTGACGGACAGACGCTCACGCTTCAGTTCATTTCACTGACACATCAAAAAACGTGCAGGTTTTCCTTCTTAGTCGAGCACAGAAATCATCCATATTCTCTTATATTGCAGCTGGAGAGATGTGTGTGTGTGTGTTTGCATCATCTGCCAGGTCACATGACCAGACTGTTGCATGCTTCAGGACCCGATGCTGAGCTGTCCGTGAATATCTCCTGATGAAAAACTCCGAATCACTTTAATACTCTGTTTTACTTTAATACAGACAGTTTTTTGATGATTTTAGATGGTGTGAACTGAATCGACTGGTCTTGAGTGTACTAAACAACCAAACCAAACACGCTGGCTCAGTATGATATGGGAGAAATCGAGCTGATCATATTCATCTCTTGATCACACATTGTAAGTTGCTGGTGTAATAAATAGATCCATGTTATTAATATTTGACAGATATAATCCACTTTTGGTCCAATAACATAAATCGCTATTTTACTGGTATTGTCCGTGAGGCTGAAATTAAAGTCTGCTGTAACTTTAAAAAAACACTTCCTTACTTTGGAGTTTTTGTTAATCATTTGTTTCTGTGACCGTTCGAGCTGTATGTTACAGAATGATCATCCTGACGTCTGAAGAACTTAAACAAGCTGAAAGTGTTTTGAAGAACTTTTTTCCAGAATCCATCAAGGTGTGGAGACTCTTGGAAAGTTTTAGTTCTTTTTTTATATACTGTGAAGGTTAACCGATCGGATCACCACCCCAGTGCTTTTATTTTCACTCAACAGCTCAAGAGAAGGAGTTAATAATTGATTGTTTTCCAGGTTTATGGCTGTATATTCAACATAAACAGAGGAAAACCTCACAATCTGGAGGTTATTGCCAATCTGTGGCCAGATTTCACAGTCATTATTTGCAAACCGAAAGTTCAGGTAATATCATATTTCAAATCAAGCCATTTATTATGATTATACCCTCACAAGAATGAGTCATAATGAGTGTTATGATGGTATTTTGAATGAGACAAAATCTCATGTTAGAGTGAAACAAAATACACAAAAGATTTTTTATATTAGTTTTAAAACTTAAAATATAAAAACAAAAAGCTAATTTAATGCTACAGTAGATTTTCTGTAGTACTATATTCGTATTTTTAAAAAAACAATTTATTAATTAATTAATCTATAAATGTTCATTAGGTTTCCATTCCAACTTATATTTACAAAAAGTAATGTGTCTAATATTGCAAATAACTCTAGAAATGTTAAAACTTTGATGAAGTCAACAATTTCAAATGATCATCATTTACCTTAACAGATACATTTATGGCTGTATATTCAACATAAACAGAGGAAAACCTCACAATCTGGAGGTTATTGCCAATCTGTGGCCAGATTTCACTGTCATTATTTGCAAACCGAAAGTTCAGGTAATATCATATTTCAAATCAAGGTGTTTATTACTATTATTGTACCCTCACAAAAATGAGTCCTAATGAGTGTTATGATGGTATTTTGAATAAAACGAAATCTCAAGTTACAGTGAAACAAAATACACAAAAGATTTTTTTATATTCGTTTTAAAACTTAAAATATAAAAACAAACGGTAATTCAACGCTACAGTAGATTTTCTATAGTACTATATTCATATTTTTATTATTAAGAATTTATTAATCTATAAATGTTCATTTTAGGTTAATTTCAACTTACATTTACAAAAATGATTTTATACAAGTAATGAGTTTAATGTTGCAAATAACTCTAGAAATGTTCAAATATGGATGAAGTAAACGTCTTCAAATAATAAACCACAGCACCATACATAATAGATGTATATTATGGCTGTATATTCAACATAAACAGAGGAAAATCTCACAGTATGGTGGTTTTTGCAGATCTGAGATCAGATTTCACTGTCATTATTTATAAACCGAAAGTTCAGGTAATATCATGTTACAAATCAAAACGTTTAGTATTATTATACCCACACGAAAAGGAGCCATGTTTTTACTGAAAGCAAAGTAACATTGGTATTTAGAATCAAACCATCTATCTATCTATCTATCTATCTATCTATCTATCTATCTATCTATCTATCTATCTATCTTTCTATTGTACATAGTACTTGGTATGATAATAATGATTACTTTTGAATATAATTACCATTAACAAAAATGGTTAGTTTTTAATATACATATCCTTTTATTTTGTATAATTTGTAAATGCAGCAAGGCAATTGTTGTGGAAAAAAATGTATGTAATATGTTGTATTTCAATGTGTACAAACTGAAAACTTTACTGATTCATATACAAAATAAATAGCTATTTTAAATTAGGTTTTCATTTTAAATTATAATTAAATTTAGTGCCTTTATATAAAAAACATATTTGCGTCTAATGTTTCCAATAAATTTTGAGAAAATGTTAAAACTCAATTCAAGTTGATTTATATTGTGCATTTTACAATAGTTATCATTCCAAAGCAGCTTTATAAAAAGCGCACCTACTACTCCATTATAGTAAAAAATACAGGTTAAGTAATGTTCTCATGTTCTCAAATAATTCAGATACTCTTATGTAAAAAAACATTATACATACATTTATTTAAACATTTTATTACATATTTAAACTGAGCTGTACTGAGTATGAATATGAATGTTCAGTATGTATGATGATGAATGAGTATGATGATCCTTATAATGGAGCCTTTTATTATGATTTAAATGAATCCTTTTTTTGCTGGTTTACAGTTTTTGGCTCTAAAAATATATATTAAACTGTACACATTCCCACACTGTGACAGGGCGTAAAGAATCGAGAGGGAGATTTTAACATATACAGCATCTACTCAAAGAGCAAAGACTGCTTGAAAAGCTTTCTGGACACACCTGGTGTGATCAATAAAGACGCCTTCACGTTACTGGCAGGTACACGCTCTAATCTGCATTCAATTCATTTTCAATAGTTTGGCAACTGTGACAAAAATGAAACATGCTCAAACCTGCTGATATACAGGTGTTGACATCAGGCATTTAGGAGCAGTTCAGGAGTTTGCAGATCAGCATGGCATTCCCTCCAAGGTCCAAGGAGTGATGAACGTCTTGGTGCTGCAGGATCAACAACAGCTGCAGTTTAAAGACAGGTACCAACATGTCAAATGTTTATCATTTTCAATATAGCCCACATGAAAAAAATACTATTGACCTTATTCTTTGATGCGGAAGTGCGCACATTTTTGCGATTGTTTTAGAACTTCCGATTCAGTTTCCTATGAGAGAAATGACTATGAATAATAAACGGCAGACAACAGTCAAACTACTTACTCTACAAACAAGTGTTTGCATTACAATACAGACAAAGTAGAATAATATAATAAGACAATATCAGTTTGCAACACCAAGCAGCAAAACGAGCTGTTTTTAACGTTTAAAAATGAATGGAAGTGAATGACACCGGAAGTTTCGAGACCACTCGTACGCGGAGAATAAGGTGAATGAATAGTTGCTTTAATATAAACAAACGACCCATGCTGTTGCATTCATAAACCAAATCTAAATCAAATGGTTGTAAATACAATAATATATACAGTTTAGTACAGTACACTTTACTTTAGTATGGTTAAAAAAAAATAAATAGAATTTACTATAAATTATTACAGTTTGAAAAAATAACTTACCATACTCTTTTTACATGAGATTGAATGATGTACAACCAAACATGTTTATCCAATATTACATATAAAATGCATTATATTGTTTTTTACCAATTTTTTGTTTACCAATTTTTGGAGTTTTGACCTTTGTGTTTTTATTTAGGATTGTCCTGTTGGGTACAATTTAAAGAGCCCATATTATGGGTTTTTAAAAATGCCCTTCCATGTAGTGTGAAACAAAGATGAAACTGTGAAGAGTCAGTGGTTGAGGTTTATTCACTAGTGTATGTAAGTGCGATTAAAATTGTTGCCTCGTTTACTCTAGCTTGCAAATTATGTATTTATTGTGTTCTGTTACTTGTTAACCTGGTACAGTACACGCGGTTACTCTTTATATTCTCTTATCGCATGTAAGCCACGTTAAAAACGCGACGCGTGCCGCTTTGTTTACGGATTTAACTTTAAATGCTTTTGTGAGCTCGCGTTCCACTGCCGTTTGTCGTTGCTATGGCGATCGTAAGCTAGGAGACAGGAGACTCGTGTCGATCTCCCTAGTTCTGAGGAGGAACGTGATGTGTGTGTGTGTTTGTGTGTGTGTGAGAAAAAGAGCAGGTCGAGTGTGTGACGGCTAGAGACAGGAGACTCGCGTCGCTCTCCCTAGTTCTTCTGAGGAGCGTTGTGTGTGTGTGTGTGTGAGAGTGAGAGTGAGAGTGAGAGTGAGAGTGAGAGAGAGAGAGAGAGCAGGTAAAGTGGCTAGGAGACTCGCGTCGATCTCCCCAGTTCTTCTGAGGAGGGTTGCGTGTGTGTGTGTGTGTGTGTGTGTGTGTGTGTGTGTGTGAAAAAAGCCTTCCACTATGAAGCGCGTGTGCACTGTGACTACTTTTATATAGTTGATTACCAGCTGGGCATTTCACTCTGTCTCGTGCTGAAGCCTGTCACTGTCGACCAATCGCAGCAGGCTGTCATCGGTCCAATCAGCGCAGATTAGCTTCGCGCTGAGGAGGGGTTTGGGAACAAATGAATCGCTGAACGATTCATATGGGAGTCGCTGGGATAATTAGGTAAAAATAAATGCAGATTATAAGACCATCAAAGGGTTTTTTGACCTTGCATGCATATTAGACTGTTGTTGGAGACCCTTACAACCTACATATGACCCTATTTCATGTATAATATGGGCTCTTTAAAAAATAAATGGCATTGTTTATATCTCTCAATTCTTCTTTTCTCAGATATGTGGGACATAAATTCTGCATTTTGACCTTTTTTTCTTATAATCTTGTAAGTTTATATCAGTTTCAAGCCATAGCCTAACTTTGGTTCTGAGAAAGAAAGAAAAAAAAGTCAGGATAGTGAGATATAAATTACACAACTTTAAAGTAAGATAAAAACTGTTAATTCTGAAAAGTCGAAATTGGTATAGATATACTACACTGAACTACACTGTTCCTATTTACTATGACCTTTTATGTGAAGCTGCTTTGACACAATCTACATTGTATAAGCGCTATACAAATAAAGGTGAATTGAATTGAATATACGACCCATAATTGTGAGAAGAAACGCCAAATCGCAAGTACTTTTGTCAATCTTGAAATATATACAATCAATTCCGTGATAACTAAAACACTAAGATTGCGTTTTTTCTGCACGTTATTTGCACCGACATATTATTGATTTTAGAGGTTTGAAATATGATTTTATGTTAATTAATCTAACAGTACTAAGTGAAGGTTGGATATTACATAAACACTAATTGGATGTGTAATATAAAGACGTTACATGCCTGAATTCACATAGGTTTGTTTTGTTTGTTTTTTTATTATGCAAGAAAGAACAATTATAAGGACACAATATAACCAAAGAGACAAAAAATTGATTGTAAAAATAAGATTTTAGTTGATTTTATACACTGCGACGGTTGAATAGAGGTGCTATTTGTGTAGGAACAATGTTTCGGATACGAATCTGCGAATCTGTTGCTAACTTTACTGAACTGTTGAAGTTGTCAAACCTCAAACGTGGGTGAGATTTCTTTCTCAGATGCAAGGTGTTGAAATTTAAGCGGATTTCCCGACCTCAAGGAACAGGGAGTACTAGTAGTGAACAACACTACGCAGGGTCCGTGTTGATGTACACGCAGCCGAAAACCGTTTGTTATTTTTTTGAAAGTTGTGTACGTGAACGCGCTAGTGCAACGGTTAACAGTCAAACATGTCCCTCGACCACCTTTACAAAAACAAAAACATTAAAAAGGCACAGTGCGATGCAATGTGAGTGAATAGGTGTAATAATATTTTTTAGCAAATGACAGCCAATCACTTTGCCTTAAATTCAAGTTATTTTGACAGTCATAAAATTTCAGCGTCACAGTCGTTTTAGCTTTTAAGGCGAAAATGCCATTTAGTGACGGAAAACGTCAATTTTAATGGGGAAAAAAATTACCTAATTCTTACCTTTATATTCTAAAGAACTCCATTCAGGGTCATTTTGACAGCACTCGGCAACATAACGTTAATCCAACTACAGTCACATGAAGACCCAACGGTCAACGACGTTACAGCTGTCATATTTAAGTTTACAGACCACGTGATGCGCTTCTCCAATCATGACACTGCCTCCGTGAATATGCAAATAATGACATACGGTAAGCCACGGTGTGAAAAAGTGGGCCAGCATTAATTGTTAACCCTAGATCAAATTATATGTAGTGCGAAACATGAACTAAAATAACCTAGCATTGAAGTAACCTCAGCGTTTTAGAGACATTCATCCCTGAAAATGCTGTAATTTTACTCAATTTTGAGTTTCAGGCCATACAATGAGTAGGTCTGATTCCAATTGTGTTTGTATTTGTTTATATATTGTGAATTTTAATATAATACATTTTGAGAGTAAATCTTTGTACAAATATTTCTAAAAAATAAGCTTGAAAAGTTGTCGGAAACTGACGTAACAACGGAGTGCCCAGAAGTCAGTAGTCCGTTTATAGCCTATAATGTTAGCATTTCAGTTCTTACGTTAGCATTTAGGATCTAAAAGTAATAAAAGTTATATTAACGTGTGAGGATTATCCAATTAGACAAAACGTGTAAGTGTAATGAACTGTTTTTGAAGACAGAGCTTATTTGCAATCTTCAAAAAACCTTTTGGAAAATCCTATGGGAATTTTATCGGTAACGCTTACAACCTGCAAAGTACCACGTAAGTATAGCTTAAGTATAAATAACGTTTGAAGTCATTTTTGTCTTTCTGTAAAACATTAAAGAACATTTTTATCTAAAACTATAGTCTAAATGTAAATGCATTGGCCATTATTAAAATGCAAGCAAGTGGTTCCAAACACTTATAAACATATAGCCTACACAGTCAACACTAAGTTATTATTAGCCATGATGAGGCCAGAAATGGACCTCATGATGGAAATGGACTGTATTAAAGGTAATAATGTTGTAAATAATGTAGTTCTTTTCACAGACTGTTTCTTTTCATAAGATCTCAGTAAGAGCCACAGGTAATAGTATGTATATGATTTACCATGTTTTTTTTTTTACTTTATAAGTAGGTAAGTTTCCATTTAAAGATGCAAATTTATGCACAAAACATTGCTAAAAACAATTGCAAATAAAGCAGCGTTTCAGGTCAATTTCTAGAGAACAAAATCATCACTTTCTGATGGGGCTAAAATTAAACACAAAAAATGTTTGTAGTTTGTAGCAGTAGGAGAAACGACTGTATGCTCTTTATTGTTCCTCAGAAGATGAAGGCAAAAAAGCAACGATGCTGGAATTTATTTAGTAAATCCATCATAGTTTCCATCATAGTTTCTGCACATTTTTTCTCATCTAATAAAAAGTCTATCCTACTGTAATTTATGCAATTATGCAATATATGAGTGAATTGAAACATAGCATTAGACCTATACTGTAGCATAGACCTGCATTTTGAAATAAAAAAACACAGCTAATAATCTTCTTTAAAGTTTAAATACTGAGAAAATTCACCTACATCTTAAAACCCTGAGAGTGAGTGAAATAAATAAATGAGTGAACTATGCCTTTAACCAGCGTGCAAATTACAGAGGGGTTTAGGGGGGTCTAATTATTGCTTGATCCTCCCTGAAGGACATCAAAACAATATGTACAGTACAGGGAGCTCCTTAATAGTTAAGAAATAGTTTGCTCAGATCTGTATCCTAAAAAATAATAAAAATACAGATAACTTAAATATACATTTGCAAAGATGCATAGTTTGTATTTTGTTATGCTCTTGATCGCACATAGAAGTTAAACAGTAATACAATATGTGCAGTCTTTTATAGTCATCCATTAATAGGTGCAGGATTGGAAACGCTTTATTTCATATCACAAATGTCACCGAGAACCACTCAATATCCCTCAAAACAGTTTGATTAATAAATAAAAATGTAATTAAAAGTTTGATTAATAAATAAGATGTAATTTAATTATATAAATTTAGTTCACTGAGGCATATAACCGAACATAATCAAAAAAACTGGACCCTCCTGATTGCCAATGTAAAACGCCTTTAACAACTTTAAATGGCACATAGTTTACCTCTTTTTTCTGATGTAATATTAATATTATGGTTGTTTTGAGTGTGCCAGTTTAGGTTCAGTTTAAAACACAATTCAGATTGTTTTATTATAATGTGTTAAAAAGTGTCATGTTGGGGGCGTGTCCACAGCTCGCTGATTTAGGGGTGTGTTGCTTCACATGTAAATTAGTTTCGGCTTCCCGCCAACGTAACAAGGGGGCGGGACCATGAGCTCACCCGCACTGCGTTTGCAACAGAGTCTGACAGGCAGACAGAGAAGGAGCTGGAGTGAGAGGTTCAGCATTCAGTTGTTTATGTATGACTCGGACACAGACCAAGCAGAGAGTACACAATCATTTGTGTCTTTGTAGTTTTACAGCCAACTGTGTGCTAGTTTCAAGTGCCGAGCTTGTACACAGAAACTAATAACCACACACACTGAATTAACTTGACTGAGGCACTGGATGCGCCGCGACACGGCACACCAGACACTCTCTGTAGCGCGGCAGAAACATGAAGTGTCCCGATTCGTCGCACCACGCATTTTTGAATTCTAAACATCGGTTTCTGCCGCGGTCCGCGGCACCCAGCCGTCGACTTGAGTGTACCCTGATAGAAACCGATGTTTAGAATTCTAAAACGCATGCTAGTTAAGATCACAGGGAGCTTCTGGGATCGCGAGAAATGCAAGCGGCTGAAGTATAAGGTAGACTCAATGAGAAGTACACATGTTTGCAAACCTACCTAAAGATACAACCAATAATTCTGATTAGAGCGATAATGTGGAGAATATTGATCTTGTGTTGAGCCTTGCATCTAAAAATAAAGCAAGGGTGTTCCTTTAGTGATATCGCTTCGACTCACGCTGAAAATGGCGGACGTGAATCAACAAACTGAGGATATGATGACGCGCCTGTCAATCAATATTGGTGGGCGGGGGGACCGCTCTCCTACGTAAAGTTGCAGTCGATCTGAAAACCGCTCCAATTGGTCCACCGTTTTTTATGTTGTTAAATTGAAAAAAAAGCACTGGGTGTGTTTATATCAGCCCAATATGACGTTCTATATACATGCACATATGTCTGTCCAAACAGCTTGAAATGTAGATTTTTACCATAGGTGCTCTTTAAATGTAAAAAACAAATCTCATGTATTTTCAGATACGCTGGCCTCAGCTTTGCTCCTCTCAGCACGGCTCATGCACATCTGGTGAACAGCACATGGAAGTATGGTGGAGACTGCAGCAGCTACAACTCCGTGCTGAACTACATTTCCCATAATCCTTCACTGTGTGTGATCGAGGAGGGCCAGACGGAGCCCGTCTCTTGGCTGCTCGTGTATCATCATGCTGCTCTCGGTTTACTCTACACATTACCACAACACCGATGTAAAGGCTACGCCAGGCTACTGGTGTCCATCATGGCCAAACACCTCCTGGAACAAGGACACCCGGTCTACTGTTTTGTGGAAGAAGAAAACAAGCCTTCCTACAAGCTTTTCACATCTCTAGGGTTCAAGAATTCACCAGATTACAGAGCTGTGTGGTTCGAGCTCAATAAACCACAGATCAGGGATGAATGAAGCAAGAAATAAATATATTAGTCACTTTAAAGGGGTCCTTTTATGCAAAAATCTCTTTTAAACACAGTTGTGTGGCAAAATAGTATAAAAAATAAGCAGATTCTAATGCTAAAAATGTATTAATTGTATTTTTTAATAATCTCACAAGATAAAAACAGTCTGCAGAAACATTTTGATTGACATTCTCTCTTTGTACGTGTCATCATAGGGTGAAAGCCCCGCCCACTAGTAATTATCTCTCCCTCATTATCATAGGACGTTAGTCTTGTTTTTAAATCTGCCACTATGCTGACACATAGATGATCATAGCTCCGCCCTCTTGTGAAAAAGAGCACAATCTCATTTGAATTTAAAGCGACAGTCACCAAAACTCCACAATTAGGATCAAGCCTGAAAGGGTCCGTTTCAGAGAGTTGAGGCTGGTTTATACTTCTGTGTGCTTTCTTTTTAGTGCTGCTCTGCAATTACACTTCTGAAATGTTAGCTGGCAGCAGGTTGTTATGTTGCTGTGTCGAGTTTCTTCGTGGATGTTTTGTAAACACTCGCTCCATCGGGCTCGCAGCTCTCAGCCCACACTCGTCACCACTACCAAGCCGACCAATCACAGAGCTTGCGCTACGCGTCATTGCTATGTGTAGTTACATTTTCTGGGAGGTGCGCGTCGGCGTCAGCCACAGCAGGTGCTATGCGAGTGCGCGAAGGCTGCACCGGACCATATGTGTGCACTTGACGCAGAAGTATAAATCAGCCTTTAGAAAACATTTGTGTGGTATTTTGAGCTGTAACTTTACTCACTCACTCACACACACACAAACACACACTTATGTTGTAAAAAAGGGGTATAATAGGTCTCCTTTAAATGTCATTCAGGAGTTTTTAACCAGCATTTCTTTATTTGTAATATTTAATTAATTTAATAATTATTAAAAAATGATCTATACACTTAAAATTTACAAAATGGTTTGCATTATGTTAATGTGAACCACAATATCCGGAGTTGATCACAATATTTTAAACATCTCTTCATTATTTGTATTATTTTATCAAAAATATTTTAAAAATAAGCATATATGTATGTATATATATGTATATATATATATATATATATATATATATAATTTTTTTCCTAGCATTCAAAAATGTGGGTAATATGCAAAAATAAATCACATAAAAAATAAAATTCAGGACCCTTCTCATTTATTTGTAATGCATAATGTGTATGCATTTGTACATAACATATGAATGCAAATAGGCCACACGGTGGCTTAGTGGTTAGGACTGTCGCCTCACAGCAAGCAGGTCTCTGGTTCAAGTCCCCGCTGGGTCAGTTGGCATTTCTGTGTGGAGTTTGCATGTTCTCCCTTTGTTGGCGTGGTTTTTCTCCGCGTGCTCTAGTTTCCCACACAGTCCCAACACATGCGCTATAGGTGAATTGGGTAAGCTAAATTGTCCGTAGTGTATGTGTGTGTGTGTGTGTGTGTGTGTGTGTGTGTGTGTGTGTGTGTGTGTATGAGTGCTTCCCAGTGATGGGTTGCAGCTGTAATGGCATCCGCTGTGTAAAACATACGCTGGATAAGTTGGCAGTTCATTCCGCTGTGGCGACCCCTGATTAATAAAGGGACCAAGCCGAAAAGAAAATTAATGAATGAATAAATATGAATAAATACAACACTGGACATATCTGAGAGCTATTTTAAACCTATACATAACTATATAGGGGAATATATTGCTATAGGGGAATTGATTAACTTAATTGGCCGTATTGTAGGAGAGTGTGTGTGTGTGAGAATGAATGTGTATGGGTGTTTCCCAGTACTGGGTTGCAGTTGGAAGGGCATACGCTGTGTAAAACATGCTGGATAAGTTCTAGCCACTATGGCGACCCTTGATGAATAAAGTAACTAAGCTGAAGGAAAATGAATGAATGAACAAATACCTACCTGAAGTTTGTCATTTTATCCATTTTTAGCATCACATGCATGTTTCATTTTAGCTTAAAATTTGCATATGTAAATGAATCAATTAACAACATCCCTTGTTAGATGTTAACAAAATATTTGTAATTGAACTTAATTTGCTAAGTCTTTGTTTAAAGTTATTCAAGCGTTTATAATTTTTCCCAAATATTAAAAACTATAGGAAACACGAGCGATCCCCACAATGCATATAAATCTTAGTTTTATTGTGTACCTCCTACATTAGAGTACTATAAAACAGTACAAAGCTTATATAATGTAGAAATCACTCCTAATATACTAAAAAACTGTACAAAACCTGGATAAAACCGTACACAGATGAAACATTTACGTTTTATAAAGTTAACAAAATAACATCTCATTCTTCCCTTTGTCATAAAACAAACATTAGACCTATGCTAATCTGTTTATGCTATGCGGTGAACATTTCCGAAAGATCCATATACAAAAATAAAGGCCTAAAAGCTCTTGAAATGCCTCTAAAATTGAGTGTCGCTATTAAAAACCATGTAAAAGTGTCGATCTACACATCTGCAGTGAGCACAACATGTTATCCCGCACATCTGAAACCAGTTAATACAATAAATAAAGCTGAAATTACATGTTAAAGGACTCTCACGTTCAGGTCCGTCCACGGGTTCAAACCCACTTTAAGACAAGAAGGTCTGAATGACGATAGCATACCTAATACACAAGCACTTTGGTTCAAAAAGCACAGCTTTTAAACACTGCGTTGCCAGATCCCTTTAGATTACTCCGTCAGACGTGTCTTCTGATGAGGGATTCAATGACGGATGAGTCAGTGGCAGGTAAAGGGTTAAAGTGGCGCTGCGAGTGGAGCCGAAGGCATCAGGTGGAGGCTGCAGCTATGAGTCCTTCACTCGGGTGGAGGTGCTGGTGATGGAGATCTGCTTTGCATATTGTGTGTGCTGCGCAGTGCAGTGAGCTGACGACTGGAGGCTCCTCGTCACCTGACAATATAAAACACACATCATTATTAAAGGGTAAAGCCTGGTGCAGAATGCAAACTCATACATGCACTTTTTGTTCAGGAAAATTGAAGTGCTGTAAGATGAAATGCCTCGCTGTGACATCACAGAAACAGGCTTTAAAAATCACCCTTAAATAAAATATCTCACTGGGAGTTCTTAGGTAAATTACAGTCTTGATAATAGCTGAATAGACTAACAAATTAGCTAGAACATTAATTAAATCTAAAATGAAAATGAATTCTAGATTAGTTAATATTCTTGCTGCTTGTGATTACCTAAAATCATAAAATATGATTTTCTATTAATACATTTAAAAAAATAATACCAACACTATTATTATATTTTTATTTATTTTTTAATTATTTTTTTATTGGATTTTTCAAAATTAGTTGTATGTACACAGTACTGAGTAGAACATGAACAGTATACATTATTTTAAGGGAGAAAAAAGAGAAAATTGAAAAGAGAAATAAATAAATAGAAATTGTAAGATAAAAAAATTAAATAAAAATAAAATGTAATAAACAAAACTAAATAAATGAAATTAAAAACAGCAGTGTGGTGTAATTCAAAACAATATTACAATATTGTGCTGTGTACAATTAAGGATACATAGTAGAATTATGATCAATGCCACGACAGTTTAAATGAGTTTCCCACATTTTCTGGAATGATTTGGATTTTCCTTTTAATATATGTCCAATTTTTTCCATCACTATAGTTTCTTTAATCAGGGTTATGCAGTCCTTGACAAGAGGGGGTTCTGTCCCGACCCATTTATTCATAATTATTTTCCAACACTATTATTAATATTATTATTATTATTATTATTATTATTATTATTATTATTATTATTATTATTATTAATATTATTATTGTTGTAGTTATTATTATTGTTATTATTATTATTGTTGTTGTTGTTGTTGTTGTTATTATTATTATTATCATTATCATTATTAGCATTATTATTATTGTTATTATTATTATTATTATTATTATTATTATTATTATTATTATTATCATTATTATTATTGTTGTAGTTATTATTATTATTATTATTATTATTATTATTATTATTATTATTGTTGTTGTTGTTGTTGTTATTATTATTATTATCATTATCATTATTATCATTATTATTATTGTTATTATTATTATTATTATTATTGTTATTATTATTATTATTATTATTATTATTATTATTATTATTATTATTATTATTATTATTATCATTATTATTGTTGTTGTTGTTGTTATTATTATTATTATTATCAATATTATTATTGTTGTTGTTGTTGTTATTATTATTGTTATTATTAGTATTATTATTATTATTATCATTATTATCATTCTTATTATTGTTGTTATTATTATTATTATTATTATTATTATTATTATTATTATTATTATTATTATCATTATTATCATTGTTGTTGTTGTTGTTGTTATTATTATTATTATCATTATTATCATTGTTGTTGTTGTTGTTGTTATTATTATTATTATCATTATTATTATTGTTGTTGTTGTTGTTGTTATTAATTATTATTATTATTATTATTATTATTATGACTACTCAAAATAGGTGTTTGCTTTAATATTACTTAAATTATGTCAAATGTAACTATAACCTGATTATATTCATATTGTACTGAACAATTAATAAGGAAACTTGCTATATTATTATTTTTATTAGTATTATTATTAGCTTGTTTACTTCTAATACTATAGTCAATAATAATCATAGTTGGGTATAATGCATTCCAATGCATTACTGTATTCTACTTAGATTTGTGGGGAACGTATTTTAAATTTGCGTAATTTGATAACAGCTGCTAAAGTCGATGTAATTGCGTTACATGCATTACTAATATACTTTGTAGAAGAAAAAAAAAGCTTCTTTTAAATCACGTTTTTTGCTGCAATGTCAGTTAATAAGCAAGTGCTTTTAAATAGCTGAAATGGGTGCTGGCGAAAGTGGTTGCATCTTCAAGTGAAAATACAGACTTTTTTTCAGTACCAAACATGACCACTGGATGACCTCCAGTTCCCTTTGATGACCATACAAGGGCGCCTCCTATGTTTTGAGGAATATGAACTGTATTCATTCATACTTCTGATAATATTTCAGTAGACATACAACTCTAAAGTAGTTTGGCTATTTCTGTGGTATTTCATTACAATTTGTCCTCTAAAAAACATCAGAATTAATTTTCACATGTGGATTGCTGTAGCGAAGTAATGCTTTACAATTAAGTATCCTTGTTGCAAATTAATAAATAACTGTTTCTCAGTAACATCTATCAGTAATCAGTGACCAGATATAGAAATTAACTATTTTAATCTTTCAAATGATGTGTAGTTTGCCATAAATGCTTTATGTTTAGACTACAATATTGTGGTTTTAAATATGTAACCGTAAAGGGTACCAGAGGTCATAGGGTGACAGTAAATGTGTTTTAATCTATCACTCTTACTACATAATAAAAAAGGTGGTGAAATATGTATTTAGAAGTTCTAGACCTTTCCAACGATATATAGTTTGGCATGATTAGATTAGGATTTCATTGCAAAAAAAAGTGACGTGAATAAAAAAAAGTGTCGGGATGGCAACAAATAAGGGGTTAAATGTAAAATATTAATCTCAAGCGATATATTCATGCAAAAAAAACGTGTTGAACCCTCACCCAGTCCTGAAGAGGAGGACACGCTGTCAGCCAGAGATGAGTTATCTGCGTGATCCGGTGAGAGTCCGTCCATCAACGGGATGGAGAGCTCTGACGACGGCACAGATGAATCGTAGATCCCCGAATCTCTGGGCATCTCTGGCGGACTGGCAGATCCGTCAGTGTGAAGAACCGGCCGGCATGAACCCGCGTCCTGATTGGACGATCCCTCCCCGAGATCCTCCCTCGACAAACTCAGAGAAACTCCCAACTGAGGAGTCTGTGGCAAAATCAAAACGTTACTCCTCACTGGAGGACACTCGCTTTCTGACGCATGCTTGAGTTTGACTTCATTTAGCACCAATCCTGAATCTACTTTTTCCGGAATGGTGCGTTTATTAGGCAGTGGCGGAGGCATGAGTTCCTTCTCCAACCAATCAGGCTCCTGCGTGACGTGTTGATGCATGTTATAAATGGCCACGTATAATGAGCGTCCCGATTTGCTGCAGAAATAGTTGCGTTTGCTAACGTTGGGCGGCTGTGGTTCACGATCAGTCAAACTCAGTTGGCGCGAATGCAATCGGGCGAAGAGTTGCGGTAGCTGATCCATCAGCTTAAACTTCGGCGCCAGGCTGAGTGAAGTCGGGACGTCAGTTTCATGTGAATAATCGAAGTATACAGACATGAAGCGCGACAGATCAGAGGATTTCTGGTGCACTTCTTTGAGTTTCTCTGAGATGATGGCGGAGGCCACGATGAACAGATCTCTGCTGCTGCTGCTGGAGTCGCTCACGGTCGGCTCTCGGTTTTTCTCTTTGGATGTGGCTTTGCCTTTGCGGTGGCGTTTCTCCACGAAGTGCTTCAAGCCTTTGGAGCAGACGGTGATGATGAAGTGAGCTTCGTCGATGCGCCGGCTCAACCAGGACATCTGACCCTCCTTACAGATCTCCAGGTGCTCCCAGAGGTCCAGAGAAACCTGCATACATAAACACACACACACACACACACACGCACACACACACACACACACAAACACACATCAGTCTACATGAAGGATTTACACAATGACATTTTAGGAGAAACATCTTGATCAAAAGCACAACAGAACTATACAACTACAACTATAATTGCAGTAAAGCTAATTAATCAAATTTAGACCGAACTCTCATCAATAGACATTCAATGGAGAAAAAAAAGTCAAGCGTGTTTATATATTTATATATTATTTTTGGTATTTTTTTTAAGCAACAAAATAATTTTTAAGATTTTTATTTATGTTAAAGTTTTAATAATGTTGCTGCTTTTGTCCTTTGTACATTTTGTACTAATAATTTGTGACATTTCTTATCTCATATAAAACATTTATTTTATTTAGATTAACAAATATTCATTTGTACGGTTGTACAAACATGTATTAATGCCCAGGAACATGTATCAAGAAAGTTATTTCATGTTCACATATATTTTTTTTACCCATAAATACATTTGGCTAAACATCATCTAATTCCTTCCTCCACTAGAGGGCGTCATCTGCACACGTCTCAGACCTGGCCCTTCATAACATCATAAACATCATCTCTACAGTCACTGTCCATCAGTTTACTGAATGAACCAATTCAATTCAATTCAAGTCACCTTTATTTGTATAGCGCTTATACAATGTAGATTGTGTCAAAGCAGCTTCACATAAAAGGTCACAGTAAATAGGAACTGTGTAGTTCAGTTTGTAGTGTTTAAGTTCAGTTCAGTTTAGCTCAGTTCAGTGTGGTTTAATAATCACTACTGAGAGTCCAAATATTGAAGAGCAAATCCAACGATGCGCAGCTCTACAGATCCTGAACCATGCAAGCCAGTGGCGACAGCGGAGAGGGAAAAAAAACTTCACTAAAGGCGGAAGTGAAGAAAAAAAACCTTGAGAGAAACCAGACTCAGTTGGGCACGACCATTTTAATTTCTCCGCTGGCCAAACGTCTTGTGCAGAGCTGCAGTCTCAGTGGCGGAGGCTGGAAGCTGGCCTCAGCGAAGACTCGTCTGTCTCTTTAACCACCATGCTGCTTCTCAAATCACATACTATCCATCCTAAATTAATTTCACATCTATTTTGTTACAATAAAAATTTGCATGTCCCAAAATCATAGTATGTTGAAATGAGTATGCCGTTGGCGCAATAGCTTAGAGGTTAGCGTGCCGACATATGGTGCAGAAGCACATCAGGGCGTCCTGAGTTCGATTCCCGGCTCGAGGACATTTCCCAACCCTACATATATATATATTATGTATTATGTATTTAAAAAAATAGAAGTAGTGAATGCAAATATACAAATTGACAAGTGTATGTACAACTATATTACTATATACAATGTTATATGTGCAGCTGTTACATGCAAATTGGCATGTAAAGTGTGTTGTTAAATAAGTGTATATGTGTATAGCAAGTAGTGATGTTGGTTCCACAATTATGGTTCAAATGATGATGTTGGTTAAAAAAAAAAAATAAATAATAAAAAATAAAAATAAATAAATAAATAAATACATAAATAAATAAATAAATAAATATGTGAGTATGCCAAAGTTACCAGAAGGCTCTACTACTCCCAGTAAAAATTTGTAGTGTTAAAAGCGTAGTGGTGTCGGTACTCTAACCGTTAATTTTGCCCACAATACAATGCGCATTGGATTTGATTAGAACTACAATTGTGGGTTAAGGGTGTTAAGAAACTACAAACATGGCAGAAGATTAAGTGTAGAGGCTTTTGTAAACCTACTGTAAAATAGGTAAACCATGTTTTTATGCATTATTTATCATCTGTAACAACAATGTGAACTTTTATAGAGTGTTTGAACATTAACTTCTGAATGGATAATTATGCAAACACTTGAGGAGATTTCTCTGCATGAAAGACTCGCAAAAGGCAGATTAAACTGTTAATCTTAATCAAATACGGCAGATGATTAAATATGAAAGAAATGTGGATGATGTGACGAGATGATTAACAGGGGACCTAACTAAGCAACATAAAAGTCTTGTGGTGGATCCCAGTAATAAGAGCAACAAATATTAACTTGACTTCTAGTTGATCATTTGGAAAAGTGGCAAAGGTCAATTTTTCCTGCTGAATCATCTGTTGAACTGCATCCCAATCATCACACATACTGCAGAAGACCTACTGGAAACCGCATGGACCCAAGATTCTCACAGAATCAGTCAAGTTTGGTGAAGGAAAAATCATGGTTTGGGGGTACATTCAGTATGGGGGTGTGC
The DNA here is from genome assembly GCF_903798145.1 of Danio aesculapii. NCBI lineage: Eukaryota > Metazoa > Chordata > Actinopteri > Cypriniformes > Danionidae > Danio > Danio aesculapii. Next base: position 43,529,957 of record NC_079445.1, on the reverse strand, counting down.
GAGAGATCTGCACAGTGGACGGCAACATCAACAGCCTGAGGTATCAATACATTTGTGCTGCCATTTACATTCAGCCTCTACATCAAAGGTCATGAAAGCAGAGAAAGTCAAAGTGCTCCAGGATTGGCCAGCCCATTCATGAGAAATGAACATTATTGAGCATGTCTGGGCTAAGATGAAGGAGGAGGCATTGAAAATGAATCCAAAGACACTTCAGCTCTGGGAGTCCTGCAAGAACACTTTCTTTGCCATTCCAGATGACTTTATTAATCAATGATTTGAGTCATTGCAGAGATGTACGTGTTACGACTGAAGTTTATTTATTTATTATTGCGTATTGCATGTCTTTTTCTTTGTCCCGCCTTCTTGCTGTTTTTTCTGTTATCCCATAGGCTCCCATTTCGGCGTGATTCATCTTCTGATTGGCTGCTGGTCTCGGAGGCCTGTATAAAAAAGGAGCTCCCAGCAGGGTTCGGCGAGCTCATTTGTGCTGCGATCGTTGCTGTGAGGGGAGCTCCTGGATTTCCCGTACCCCTCCGGCCAACGACCAACCTTTAAACTCGTTACCAATGTTCATATGTTTAACTTATTTTTGAGAGTTTGAGCTTGTAGGGTTGGCCTGCCTATTTATTTGATTACTTTTGACTAGGTTTATGTTTAGGGAGAAAGGTAAGCTTCCTGTATTTTTCTTTAAATATTTATAGGTAATTTAGTGCATTTACTTTATAGACTCTTTTGTTTGTTATTTTGGCCTGTGGCCACCCTGAAGAGATGCTCACTTTAATTTACTACTTTTTCTATAATAAATCTATTCAATTACTCTCAACCGAGTGTCCGAGTTTGGATGTCGACCGAAGGGGATCTTATGTATTAAGTTTTTGTTTTGTTGGGGAAATCCACCACCCCAACACATTTGTTTTTCCGTTTATTATACCCATGTTGTTTTCCCCTAGTCTTGGGGCGTAATAGTATGGATGCAGTCCTCCAATGATGAAATCAGACACAACATTCATTCTGTTTCCACTGCAGCATGACCACATATTCTATACTGGACATTATTGAAGCTTCAGTGATGAGACTTTAGTCTAAGCAGAGTCAGACCTTACTGTCCTAATGAAATCATTAAATATCAAGGCATGATCATATTTTATTGTAGTAAAATAAGCGTAATCTAGAGGACTTAGCTTTTCATATAAGCCACTTCTGATACAAAGTGATTAACTAGATGTCAAGTTATTATTGGTTGTTCCTAAAACTTGGATTTTATCAGATAGTGTATAAGCATTTGAATTGGGATGCATCACCACTCTTCTTAAGGCCAGTGTGTTTGTGTGTGTCTTCACCTCGCAGCCACAGAAGTCCTGCAGGAAGAAGGCGAAGCTCTGGATGACGGCAAGGTGTTTGGCTCCGTCTCTGCTGGAGTAACAGATGAAGATTTTGGGTCTGGGCCAGGGTCTGTCTGCACTCAGAGCCGTGGTCTGCGATGAAGACTCTGAGCTCTCCTCGTCCAGGTGAGAGTAGATGTTTTCTACAGTCACACAGTCAAGAGGATCACATCAGATTTGTGGAGAGCAGGGAAAAAAGGAGCACATTTATTGTTTCCATATGACCAGGGCTCTTTTTAGAGCGCCGTAAGAACTGAGAGTAAAGCCTAATTTGTCCATGTTTGAGCAGCAGATGTTTCTGACTTATGTTTACACACACCATCCCATCTGCTTTTATAGAAATACACAAGAGTAACTATATTTTTAAGTTTAAATAATGAGTTTTTTTATTAATTAATTAAGTAGAACAGGACTATCGTGGAGAACTAAAAGAAAAAACTACTTCCCTGGGGAAAAACATATTTTTTTATTTCATGTTTTATGAATGTTTAAAATAAAATAAAGACGTCCAAAGCTTTTTTTGTGAAAAACGTAAAAGCGTACATTAAAACAAACAGACAATATGTAAAACACATGTAAAATATTGCTTTAAAACTGTACATTTAAGCTATTTTACTAACATTTTTCTAGCTTTTTTAAAAAAAAATGTTAAAATAAAACAAAAAATTTAATTAATAAAAAAATATATAAAATATAACAATTTACAGAAAATATAAAGCAATAGTAAAAAGTGTAGAGACACATAAAAACAAAAAAAAAAACAATTAATAATATTATATATATATATATATATATATATTAGGGGTGTAACGGTTCACAAAAATCACGGTTCGGTTCGATGCGACAGTGGTGTCACGGTTCAGTATGTTTTCGATACAGCAAAAAAAGAAAATGGCCAGAGGATTTCTCTGATTTAAATTTTTGTTATGTATTAAAACTAAATCATAAAAGTATGATCTTGTTTTTTTTTCTTTTACTTTAAACAGCGATCGAGCTGTACTTCCAGGGTTTCTGCTTAGCAGCAAATAAAACAAATCCTTCTTTATACTCAAAACCAAAAAGCTGCTTATAAAAATTTCATATAATATTGTAATAGTTAAACAAATAAAAAGAAAATAAATATTTAGTTTTTATATGGAACTCAGTTTTAATCTATTTTTATGTATTTTTTTTTTTTTCAGAGATGAGTGTCCACCTTTTCTTCAGACAAGATGTGCTTGATTTGACTGTCACCTGCCACTTTAGTGGATCTGAAAGCAGGAATTATCTGACTGAAATGGCCTTATGAAGGAATAATGTAACTGGGCTCTATTACATTTAATATTTTCTTAAAACCCGAAATTTCCACGACCGATTGAGGTCTCTCATATCCAGAGCTATAAATGTACCGATTGCCTCTGTGATTTGTTTTGCCCTGTTCGAATCTGTAGGAATTGCCTGTCTGAATGCTGTTCCAGTTACTGATTCTGTGATGTCAGTTTAAATGAGTTGAAATATTACCGCTAAAATAACTTACTCATTTGGGATGCCATGTTGAGCGTTGTTGCACTGAAAACACTATATTTTGTACTTATTCTCTTTTATCTTTTTAGATGCGAGTCTGAATCAAATCGTTCGGTTTGTAATGCGTACCGAACCGAAAGTCTCGTACGGTTCAATACGAATACGCGTATCGTTACACCCTCAATATATATATATATATATATATATATATATATATATATATATATATATATATATATTATTAATACTATTTAATAATTTTAATATAATGTTACCTGACATCAGATATAAAAAGTGTACTTTTTTATAGTAGTTGACTAAACTAAATCTATAAAAACATTTCATAACCTGAAATAAACTAAAACAAACTAAAAACCAAATGATCACTTCACACACACTGGAGAAAAGCAAAGAAAGCTGACGCTCTCTAACCTTGCTGTTTCTTGCGGCACATGACGGTGAAGAGCGTGGCGAAGGCCGACATGATGACCAGAGGGACAGTGATGGCCATGGCACGGATCGGCCCAGCCCACGGAGAATGAACTGGAACAAACACAATCACCATCTCATCAAATATCTGTTTTTTTTATCCAAGACTGATTTTGATTGAGCAAAATGGTGGAATCTGGTGCAAGTTATTTTCCTATTAACTTACATTGAAAAATGTAAAAATGCTGGAAAAACTGCACTCACTTTTGCTGCTTGTTCAAACTACCATTTAAAACGAGTCAATGTTTTTCAGACAACTTAATTGTTTTATGTCCAATGCACTTTATTTTGTGAAAGCCATTAAGGTAAGATAATCAATTTGTGCTGGGACAAAATGTAGGAATTGTGAGAAAACCTGCATTTTTAACAGTGTAACTCTCTTCCAGCAGGGGGCGCTGACAGAACAGCGTTTCCTTAATTTACCATGCTTGGAATTTAACATGCATTGGATTCAGATCATCTACATAAAATGTCATCTAAACTGTTGTGAGTTCAGCTTATATTTATTGTAATAAAACCTCTGAGCTCTAATTCAGTATTCAGGACTTTCTTCTAGTATTTCTTCATCAGGAACACACTCAAATACACCCATAATCCATACAAAAACCCAAATCAACAGACAGATGCACACTTGTGCTGAATTAAGCCCATGTCTTTTAATGAGGAAAAAGGTTTTACAGATCTTAACTGAATTTCATGTTGTACATTTTATTGCATTGGTTTCTATTGTTATGGTTTAATGTAAGTTTTTTTTTTTACTTCTTGGACTCCAGGAAGACTACCTAATGGAGGATCCAAATAAACAAACAAAATAAAAATGTTTAGTGTATATAGTGCATTAAGAATAGGTGTTTTCACAGATGAAATGAACACATCATGCCATTTCTTACTTTCTGAAGCATATAGTAAATTAAATTATCATGTAAAACATGAGCTGTAATGAAAACTGCCTAAACACAAAAGTCTTATCTGTACAAAAAAATTATTTATTGTCAAAATCATCTAATTTTGTGCATCTTTAAAAAAAAAATCAATCACCTTTTTTGTGAATTTAAAGTGCTATTTACCTTGGCTCACGTGGTACTGTGTCTGTCTTCTGGTGTTGTTGCTGTCATCACGAAGCTGCAGGAGCAAAAAGTCCATTTATTGTACTTTGTTTTAACTCAGTAAAGTTTATAAATGGCGGTAATTTTATGGTATGTTATGTTCATTTTATGGCATATGTTGTGAATGATGCTCTCACCTCTATTGCGTAAGTTCCTGGAGTGACGTCTTGTAAAACACAAGTCGTTTTGGGGCCGTTTTGCTCCTGCAATAGATGCAAAAGGAAAAAAAAAAAGTTCATTATAATGTGTCATGCATTTTGATGTAAAACTGAATGCAGTGTGTTGTGCAGTGAAAATAAAATGGATTTAATTGTGTTTATATAATATCTGGGTCATTTCACAAAATAAGTCGTTTGGTAACAAATAATTGAACTTGTTTGTTGTTATTAATTTAATTTATTAATAAATAAATACATCTGGCACTTTTTTGATGTTTAAATGTATTATTATTATTATTATATTATCATTATAATTATAATAATAATAATAATTATTATTATTATTATTATATGCTAATATGATAATTATTATTTTATATGCTATTATTATTGTTATTATTATTATTATATGCTAATTAATTATTACTACTATTACTATTAATACCACTACTACTACTAACGATGATAATAATAATAATGATAATAATAATAATAATAATAATAATGATAATAATAATAATAATATTAATGATGATAATAATAATAATAATAATAATGATAATAATGATAATTATAATAATGATAATAATAATGATAATAATAATAATAATAATAATATTAATGATAATAATAATAATAATAATGATAATAATGATGATAATAAAAATGATGATAATATTAATGATGATAATGATAATAATAATAATAATAATAATAATGATAATGATAATGATAATAATTATAATAATAATGATAATTATAATAATGATAATAATAATGATGATAATAATATTATTAATAATAATAATAATAATAATAATAATAATAATAATAATAATAATAATAATAATAATAATAATAATGATGATAATTATAATAATGATAATAATAATAATAATAACAATGAAATAATGATAATAACAATAATAATAATAATAATAATGATAATAATAATAATAATAATAATGATAACAATAATAATAATAATAATAATAATAATAATAATAATATAATAATTGAATAAAATAAAATAAAATAAAAATAACAGATGATGATGATGATGATGCATTTTAAAGGCGCCTTTCATCCGCCTTTCAAGGTCACCGAACAGGACAGACAGAACAATCAGCTCAAATAAAAACACAATAAAAGGCAATAGAATACAATATGAACTTAAAAAATGCAGTCGGGTTAAAGTGAATAAGCTGTTCTAAACAGATGTGTTTTGAGTTTGGATTGAAATTGTGAAAGAGAGTCTAAATTACGGAGATCAGGAGGAAGTGAATTCCAAAGCTGAGGAGCAGAGTGGCTGAAGGCTCTGTTCCCCATGGTGACAAGGCAGACAGAGGGAACAGTGAGGTGAACAGAAGAAAAAGACCCAAGTGTTCGAGAAGGTGTGGCGATATGAACAAGATTAGCAGGGTATGGAGAAGCGAGATTATGGATGGCTTTAAAAGGGAGAAGAAGTATTTTATAATTAATTCTGAAAAAGATGGGAAGCCAGTGAAGCTGCAGTAGAATGGGTGTGATGTGACAGATAGAGGGGGTTTTGTTATAATACGGGCTGCAGCCTTTTGTACCAGTTGTAATTCACAGATATTCACAGACGTGAAATTACTTCAACAATAAAAACACCACAAAAAAGTTAAATAAACATTAACAAAATCACTATTAGTAGTAGTAGTATTATAAAACCAAATCTCCTACCACAGCTATGCTGATGACACTCAGATCTACCTAGCCTTACTGCCTAATGACTACAGCCCCATTGACACCCTCTGCCAATGCATTGATGAAATGAACAATTGGATGTGCCAAAACTTTCTTCAGTTAAACAAAGAGAAAAAAAAAGTGATTGCATTTGGGAACTGAGATGAGGTTCTCAAGGTGAATGTGTACCTTAGCTCTAAGGGTCAAACAACAAAAAATAAGGTCAAGAATCTTGGTGTGGCTCTGGAGTCAGATCTGAGTTTCAATAGTCATGTCAAAGCAGTCAGTAAATCAGCATACTATCATCTCAAAAACATTGCAGAAATCAGATGCTTTGTTTCCAGTGAAGACTTGATCATGCTTTTATCAGCAGCAGGGTGGATTACTGTAACGGCCTCCTCACTGGCCTTCCCAAAAAGACAGTCAGAGAGTTACAGCTCATCCAGAACACTGCGGCCAGAATTCTGAGCAGAACCAGGAAATCAGAGCACATCGCACCAGTCCTCAGGTCTTTACACTGGCTCCCAGTTACATTCAGAATAGATTTTAAAGTATTATTACTGGTCTATAAATCACTAAATGGCCTAGGAGCTCAATACATTATAGATATGCTCACTGAATACAAACCTAACAGATCACTCAGATCTCTAGGATCAAATAAACTAGAAACTCCAAGAGTTCAGTCAAAGCAGGGTGAATCGGCTTTCAGCTACTAACAGCGCCCCCTGCTGCTGGAATCAGCTTCCAGAAATGATCAGATGTGCTCCAACATTAGGCACATTCAAATCAAGACTGAACACACATCTGTTTAGCTGCGCCTTTACTGAATGAGCACTGTGCTACGTCCGACAGATCAAACTACTATGTTTTCCTCTTCTTTTTCACTCTTTTATAACACATTTATCTGTTTTTATGCTTATTTTATAAATTTTTTACTATTTGTTTTTATTTCTCTTATACTCGTCTCTTTTATTCCTGTTTATGTAAAGCACTTTGAATTGCCACTGTGTATGAAATGTGCTATATAAATAAACTTGCCTTGCCTTGCCTATAAATAATAACAAATATAAGAATATTTTAACAACAAAATTATTATGACTATTATTAGTTATTTATTTATATAAAAATATTTTAAATAAATAATTAATATTTGTATTGTTTATCCAATCAATAATTGAAATACAATGCTAGTATTCTATTAATAATAAATAGTAAACAGATATCCTATCAATTATACTATTACTAAAATTGTTTATTTATTATTAGTAATGGTAGTAGCAACACTAGCAACTACTATAAAGTGAGTATTATAATTATTAGTGATAATAATAGTAAATTAAATATACTTTAATAAAATCTGAACTTTTTTTTAAGCTTATTATTGTTCCAGCACCTGCATGAGGCTGATTTTGGAACATGAGCTGATACTTTAGAACAATATTCTGCTCATAATGTTCCTGTTAAAGGCTGTGAAGCATTGTCCTGCTGCAGCGCTCATATCTGTGGGTATCTGTATCTGCCGCTTGCCATTGTTTTTGTACTGATAATAGAAAAGAGCTGAAATGTGAGGTGAGTGACGTTACTGACGGGGGATTCCAGAGTTCAGACGCTCTGTGTGTTTCCCTGAGATCACTGACACCAGATCAGTTTCTGAGCTCTTGATGAACACAGCTGTGTTTCCCTGTTTCCCTGAGATCACTGATACCACATCAGTTTCTGAGCTCATCATGAACACAGCTGATGAAACTGAGGGCTTTACAGACGTGTGTTGACACATACAGCATCAGTAAACACTAGAGCCGTGTTTCTCAACCATATTCCTGGATCACCACCAACACTGCATGTTTTAGATGTCTCCTTTGTCTGTCACACCCATTACAGTCTTTCAGTCTCTGCTAATGAGCTGATGATCTGAATCAGGTGTGTTTTTTTAAGGAGACCTGGAAAATGTGCAGAGCTGGTGGTCCTCCAGGAATATGGTTGAGAAACACTGCACTAGAGTGTGAGTTTGCATGCTTGATTTGACAAATCATTATGGAATTGAATTATTATTATTATTATTATAGTAATTATTATTATCATAATTATTGAGGTTATTGTTATATTGTTATTTTTATTAGTTGTTGTTGTCATTATTATTATATTTATTATTATGATTATTATTATTATTATTATTATTATTATTATTATTATTATTGTTTTAATAATAATAATAATAATAATAATTATTATTATTATTATTATTATTATTAAGGTTATTGTTATATTGTTGTTATTGTCATTATTATTATCATTATTATTATTTATTATTATTATTAGTTGTTTTTGTTGTAATTATTATTGCTATTATTATTATAATTATTATTGAGGTTATTATTATTATTATTATTATTATTATTATTATTATTATTTGTCGTTTTTGTTGTAATTATTGTTGTTATTATTATTATAATTATTATTGAGGTTATTATTATTATTATTATTATTATTATTGTCGTTATTATTATTATTATATTTATTGTATTATTATTATTATTAAGGTTATTGTTATATTGTTGTTATTGTCATTGTCATTGTCATTAATATTATTATTATTATTATTATTATTATTATTATTATTAAGGTTATTGTTATATTGTTGTTATTGTCATTATTATTATTATTATTATTATTTATTATTATTATTATTAGTTGTTTTTGTTGTAATTATTATTGTTATTATTATTATAATTATTATTGAGGTTATTATTATTATTAAGGTTATTGTTATATTGTTGTTATTGTCATTGTCATTGTCATTATTATTATTATTAGTTGTTTTTTTTGTAATTATTATTGTTATTATTATTATAATTATTATTGAGGTTATTATTATTATTATTATTATTATTATTATTATTAAGGTTATTGTTATATTGTTGTTATTGTCATTATTATTATTATTATTATTATTATTTATTATTATTATTATTAGTTGTTTTTGTTGTAATTATTATTGTTATTATTATTATAATTATTATTGAGGTTATTATTATTATTAAGGTTATTGTTATAATGTTGTTATTGTCATTATTATTATTATTATTATTATTATTATTATTATCATCATCATCATCATCATCATCGTATTTAAATTCCGGACATACTGCTTTAAAAGACTATTAAAGCTAACCTTTATTGTATTTAATCCCTACAGAAACTCAATATATTATATATACAGTTGAAGGCAAAATTATTAGCCCTCCTGTGAATTTTTCAAATATTAAATATAAAATAGAAATTATATTTAGATATAATTTTATATTATATTTATAATGTAAATATTATTAATTTATTCATTTTCTTTTAAGCTTAGTCCCTTTATTTATCTGGGGTCGCCACAGCGGAATGAACTTATCCAGCAGATGTTTTACGCAGTGGATGCCCTTCCAGCTGCAACCCATCACTGGGAAACATCTATACACACTCATTCACACACATACACTACGGACAATTTAGTTGACCCAATTCCCCTATAGCGCATGTCTTTGGACTTGTGGTGGAAACCGGTGTGAACACGGGAACATGCCAAATGACCCAGCCGAGGCTTGAACCAGCGATCTTCTCGCTGTTAGGCAATTGTGCTACCCACTGCGCCACCGTGACACCCTTATAAATATTATAAAATTTATATATATAACAATATATACAGTTGCTCTATATAATATTAGAGTTTTCTAAGTATAGAAAAGAGCAGAATGAACAAGTTTAATGCATCTAAAACGACAAGCAGACGAGTAAATAATGCCAGAATTCTCCTCTTTGGCTGAACTCTCTCTCTTTAGGATTGTTTGTGTGCGGAGCCAAATCGAAAGACAGATCGCCTTCAGAGTCTCAGTTCAGTGTCTAAGTGACGAAGAGCTGCTGTGAAAACACTCCGGATGGCACATTTCCGCTTGCAGCACAAAGAGTGGAAAACAGCAGAGGAACACGTACATCTCCCTGCGGCACACCAAGAGCTTCAGGACAACACTATACATCATTCCAGCTGTCTGAGAGAAACATTACACACCCCTGAGAGAGAGAGAGAACATCTCACTTACAGCTCTCTCTCCGTGTGTGTGTGTTTTAGGCATAGAAAAATGTATTCAAATCTTCATGTGATTTCAACATTTTTGCGCAAAAACATGCAGATTAGCGCATATTTAAAGAGCCCATATTATGGGTTTTTGAAAATGCCCTTCCATGTAGTGTGTAACACAGCTCTAAGTGAAGTGAAATATCCAGCTAAGGCTTAAATCTGTAAGTGTACAGTGTTTAAAACTATTGATTCATCTATAAAAGAGTCGACTCATAGTGCTTCAAACGAGTCGTCTTGATAACGAGTCATTAGGTGTTTCGCGATGACGCAGCCACGAAACACAAGCCTCGCCAGTAGTTACGCGCGCAAACCAGGGAGATTTGAAACCTGCGGCCCCGCCCACTAACACAGAAAAAACACTAGACACACACAGACAGACGCCGCCGGTCCAATGAAGTCACGCTGTGCTCAGATGGATAATATTGACAGTCTCTATCGACAGTCGAGCAGGCTGTCAGCGGTCCAATCAGCGCAGATTAGCTTCGCGCTGAGGAGGGGGTTGGGAACAAATGAATCGCTGAACGATTCATATGGGAGTCGCTGGGATAATTAGGTAAAACTAAATGCAGATTATAAGACCATCAAAGTGTTTTTTGACCTTGCGTGCATATTAGACTGTTGTTGGAGACCCTTACAACCTAAATATGACCCTATTTCATGTATAATATGGGCTCTTTAATTATATAATGCATCGATTTCATGTTCACACATAACATATTTAGAAAATGTACTGTAAAATGTTTGCAACTCTTAATGTAATCAGCTACCTGATGAACTATGGTGATAACTATTAGTTGTTTTTTTACCCTATTCACTTTGAGCATATTTTGTATCCTTCAAGGAAGAACATTTTGACTTTAATAGCATAAATCTGAGGTGCAATTATTCCTTAATGCACACGAATGCAAATATATGTGAAGTGTATTATAATGTGCTTACAGGTTTGCAGCGCTTGAGTCTGAACGGTCCCTCCTGTCTGAGTTTGTAGTACAGGTAGTATATGGTGAAGCCGAAGGTGGAGGGGGCGTGGTCAAACACAACATGCAAATTAGATCCCAGCTGAGAAACGTTCAGCATCTTGGGCTTCCAGACTGTCAGTGGAGAAAGAGAAGGAAGAATACGGTTGGTGAGGTGAGATCTCTTTATATGCCGTTTCAATGCCTGTCTAACAAAAACAGATGAATTGCATTTGATGTCTTTTTCCTTTCTTTAAAGCACTCACATGGTTTACAGACGAGATTATCTGGGCCAAGTAGGACTTCACAACCTGTGAGAAAGCAAGGAAGAATGGAGTAAAATTGCTTATTATTTTAGTTACATGGTCTAATAAGTTAGATGACAATACATCTGATAATAAAAAAGTTATATTATTTTGAGTACCAGAAATGTTTTGTAAATATTAAATATTTATATTTAAATAAACATCACATTAATATTTATAAATACTTTAAAACAGTACTGTAAATAATAAAATTGATAAATTCTAAAAATAAAACGTGATGTGTGCTAGAATAAATGTTAATATTGTTTTAATTAATTAATATATTTTGAAAAATTATATTTATCTATACATTTTTTAAAAAATAGCAGAATTAATTAAATGCATGAATGTATCATATTTAAATAATTATTCTAATTACATTCACATATATAAATGTTTTACAAAATATTTATATTTCACAAATTTTATTGTCATGAATATAAGTAAAAAAAGATAAATCTATTTTAAATGATGATTTATTTTGATTTAAATAATAGATATATATATATATAAAATAATATATATATATATATATATATATATATATATATATATATATATATATATATATATATATATATATATATATAAATATATATAAAAATACATGTATATATATATAAAAAAATACATATATATATATATATAAAAAAATACATATATATATATATAAAAAAATACATATACATATATATATATATATACATATATATATATATATATATATATATATATATATATATATATATATATATATATATATATATATATATATATATATATATATATACACACACAGACATATTACTTTTTTAATATTTAAAATTTTAATTAAAATTATAAATAATAAAAATGTTGAAATGTGCAGTGTATTTTAATATTTAAATAATAATTTTTATGACATTTATATATACAAATATTTTACAAAATAATTTTTATATTTCACAAATTTCATTATCATGATTAAAAATAAAAACTTACTATAAATAATGATAAAATATGCCATGTTATGTTTTTCGTTTGATTTGATTATTTAAATAATAATAATTTTAAATATTTATATTTATGTGTGTATTTATAGTTTGTTAATCGTATTATAAATAATAAAAAATGTATAAATTCTAAAAACAAAATGTGCCGTGTGCTAGAATATATGTAAAGATATATTTTTAATTAATGAATATTCATTTAGTATTTATTAATATACATTTTTTAAATTAATCATATAAATTAATATTCCAAAATATTACTTCCACTTGTGTATAGCATCATATTTAAATAATTATTTTAATTACATTTATAAAAATATTTCACAAAATTATATATATTTCACAAAATTGTAAATGGATAAAATAAAATAAAAATACAATTTATTATAAATAATTGTAAAACATGCAATAAATGATTATTTTATTATTATTATTATTAATAATAATAAATACACATATTTATGAAGATTTTAAAATAGTATTATAAATAATAAAAATGTATAAATTATAAAAATAATATGAGACATGTGCTAGAATATATGAAAATATATTGTTTTAATTCATTAAAATATATTTTTAATTATTTATCTACACATTTTAGAATAATAGCAGGATTAATTAAATGCATGATTGTTAAATGCAATTACAAACAAATGTCCCATTGTGTATAGCAGCATATTTAAATAATTATTTCAATTCTATTTATAAATAAAAACAAACTTTATCATTATGAATGAAAATTAACAATTAATATAATTATTATAAATAATTATAATGGCATATTTATATAATTATTTATATATTATATAATTGTATATATTTTTTCCATTTTTGTTTTATTATTATTTACAAAGATTCAAAAACAGTCAACAATAAAACGAATAAATTATTTAAAATATATATATTTATATATTTTATGACACACTTAAATCTAAAACTCACTGTTAGTGCGCAGAAAAGATGGCGGAAAGAAGCTGTCGTTCAAGAAGTTGGAAACGGCACGATTCTGACCATGTAATCGGTCTCGAAGGCGAGACTTGAGAAGGGTTGTGAGCTCATCCTCTGTTAGGGACAAAAAAAGCAACAAGTTGCCAAACCGATGAATATGAGCATAACAATCCATTTTCCACTAGATTATACGTCTGATGTAAACCATGTTGCTCCAGATTCTGTTGTGCTGGAAACAAACTTACAATGGTTTTGAACGAGAAGTTGAGCTGTCGCGGGTCCTTCAGGATCAAGTGTTGGCACTGTTTTCGCTCTGGGTTTTTGTCCTCCAGATAGACTCTGAATCCCTTCACATGTTCAATACCTAGCAGAACAGAACAGATGGAAAGCATTAATTAATTTAATTAATAGATAGTAATGCAAATGTTTTGAAAATGCCACAATTAAACAATTCATCTTTGCATTAAGGCATAATTGCTTATAGAACACACCGCATACTAAAAACATTTCTTTTGCATGGTAATTGGAGTTTATTTATGATGTTTTAAAAAATTATTCTGACATAATTAGACATGCAAGTTTTGCTATTATACATTTTACATTTTAGTTTACCTGAATATGTAAATATGGGCAGAGATTTGTTTTTGAGCTCATGGCTGTGACCAAAAAAATAAAAAATAAATCCTATATTTTGCATAATTTATAAAGCAGGTCATTTTTATTGTGTGCCAAGACCATTTATGCAATAGATCACATCCTACTTTTCACATACACTTGTCACATTCAATAACTTCATTTATTTTAAATTTATTATATAAAAAACAACAATATTTGTTGTCCCAAAAGTGAAAATAAAGCAATTATGGCAGTTTCCTCGAATAATCTGAACAAACTTGCTGTTTTTGTTTATGCATATTTAATTAATTGTATTATTTAACATGTAGGCAATAACATGCTAATAAGTTCATGGTTGTGACAACAAAAATTACAATTTCGCACCCCTTTTTTTGCATTTCAGTTTAAAGCATAATTTATTATTCATATCTTATTTTCTTTTCATTGCATTCAATAGACAGCATCGACATCAGATATTTATTTGCATTAAGATAATGCCACTTTTAACCCCTAATGATCATAATAAATTGGTAGTTTTCGCTACTGTACATGCAAATCATATTTATACAATATTGTTTGCATTTTTTATATAACCTTTATCCGAAATGATAGATTTTTATGCAAGTTAATTTGCACAATTTAAACACTTCATCAGGATATTGTTCTGAATATGTAAATGTGGGCAGTCATATGAAATGTCAATAAGCATACTGCAACTGGTGCAAACCACATTCATACAAAATAGTTTTTTAATATAATGCATATATACCAATCCCGACAAAATATATGAATATGTAAATGAGGGCATGCATATGTTAATTAGCTCATGACTGCATGTTTGAAACTAATTTTTTGTAACTAATTTTGAACAGTTTGTTGTTCAGGATGATGCACTGAATATGTAAATGAGAGAAAGCACATGTTAATGAGCTCATGAGTGCATGTTTGCAGAACCATTTTTTGCACAGTTTATGGAGTTAATCAGGAAGATGCACTGAATATGTAAATGAGCGTGTTACAGTCAAATGTATATTATGCCTGTCTGTTTTGCTTGTGTGCGTGTTCGCTCGCTCTCTCTCTATCTCTTTCGCTCGCTCCCTCCCTCTCTCTGTCAATTCTTAGGTACGCCCATTCCAGTTTCCCATTCGTCCGTGAAGATGTCAATCTCTATTCCACCCTGTGACGTCATCGACATTGCTACCAATCACATTAGGAGCTCACCGTTTAAAGGGATGCGAGCGGGGAAGCTCGTTCTGCTTTTTGCTCTGTTGTGTTTGCTTTATGCTGCTTGTTTTTGTGTGTGTTTTGGCTTATGTGATGTGATATTGATGTTAGTTTAGAGTTTTGATGTTGGTCTTGTTCTCGTTGTGTTAATAGCTGTTACCGTCTTGTTTGTGTGCTTGTAAAATCCCCTGATCTCTGGCGTCAGCCTTTCCCTGGGATTCGAGGAGTTTAGAGGTCACGTGACATACATCTTACATCACGTAGATAACTCCACTGTCTAAACACACTAGTTTAGAAGTGAGCGCCACCCGCTGTAAGTTTTCTTCGTATTTTTGGATAGAAGAGTAGGATTAGATATAGCGTAAAAACGCTGAAGATGTTCTTTTTGTTTATTTTCTATTAGATAGATTAGAGGGTCATAATAGCTAGATTTGGGCGTTTTGTTATATTGCTTTCATTTATTTGGCACCACTTAATTCTCGTTTCCCCAACCATAATATGTTGATTTATTCTCTTTGTGTGATTTTGTAAATAATACTTTTCTTTTATGTTTGTCTTTTCACTACTGTAAATAAATTCACCTATTTTTGGCAGTATTTTGGTTGTTGTTTAAATTTTGCCACCTACTCACCACAAATTTTAACCACCTTTAAATGTTGCCGCTTAAACCCTAGAACAAAACTATAAAGTCGTAACAGAGCGCAATAATATCTTAATGATCTCATGGTTGCATGTTTGCATCTAATTTTTAATTACCATATATGCAGTTTATACAGTTCATCAGAATGATTCACTGAATATGTAAATAAGCGCAATCATATGTTAATGAGCTCATGAGTGCATGTTTGCATATCATATTAATTACCATTCCTGCACAGTTTGGTCATCAGGAAAATGCACTGAATATGTAAATGACAGCAATCATATGGTAATAAGCTCATGACTGCATGTTTGCATATAAATTTCAAGAACCATTTTTGTACAGTTTGTTCATCAGAAAGATGCACTAAATATGTTAATGAGCTTATGATTGCTTGTTTGCATATTGCATATCATTTTAATGATATTTTTTTTACACAATTTGTTTATTAGGAAGATGCACTGAATATGTAAATGAGCGCAATCACATGTTAATGAGCTAATGAGTGCATGTTTGCATATCATTTTTTATTAACCATTTATGCACAGTTTATACAGTTCATCAGGTTGATGCACTGAATGTGTAAATAAGAGCAATAATATGTTAATGAGATCATGAGTGCATGTTTGCATAGCCTATTAATTACCATTTCTGCACAGTTTGGTCATCAGGAAAATGCACTGAATATGTAAATGAGGGCAATTACATGCTAATGAGCTCATGAGTGCATGTTTGCATATTTTTAATAACCATTTTTGCAGTTTATACAGTTCATCAGGATGATGCACCGAATATTTAAACGAGCACAATTATATGTTAATGAGCTCATGAGTGCATGTTTGCCTATCATTTTTAAGAACCATTTCTTGTATAGTTTGTTCATCAGAAAGATGCACTAAATATGTTAATAAGCTCATGATTGCATGTTTACATATCATTTTTAATGACCATTTATGCACAGTTTAAACAGTTCATCAGGATGATTGCCTGAATATGCGAATGAGAGATCAATCATATGTTAATGAGCTCATGGTTGCATGTTTACATATCATTTTTAATAACCATTTAAGCACAGTTTAAACAGTTCATCAGGATGATGCCCTGAATATGTAAATGAGCGCAATCATATGTTAATAAGCTCATGAGTGCATGTTTGCATATCATTTTAATAACCATTTAAGCACAGTTTAAACAGTTCATCAGGATGATGCCCTGAATATGCGAATGAGCGCAATCATATGTTAATGATTTAATGATTGCATGTTTGCATCTCATGTTTAATAACTATTTTGTGCATTATCCAATGAAAAAGTGAGTTCATCACATAATGAAACACCAACGCCAGCTTTACGGTAAAAATGGGAGGTGTAATTTCAGACTCTGCACAGATGTGTGGGATGTGCACAGAACTTCCCGTAAAAACCTGCTTTAAATCCCACCATAAACGTTCAGACCTGGAAACGCCATGGAACTTTCAAAGCATCCTTTCCCCTCTGTTTCTTTTATTTATTTTTTTATTAGCACCCTGCAGAAAGAGGACAGGAGCATGTGTGCCAGTCTGGCGTTCCTCTGCCCTTCAAAGTGTGCCAGCCTGCCTCCCTTTTAATTAGATTTGTGTCTTATCAGTTGCAGAGGGAAGAGGGCAGAAGAAAAGACTCCCGCACAGCACACATTCCCTGTGGTTCGGGTTACGGCGGCGGGCAACAGTTGGAGAGAGAGATCCGTCTTTGTGCAGGGTGTAACTCCACACCTTCGCTAGCCTACAGATAGCATCAAGAGAGAGCCGGCCCATCACGCAACCTTCAAACACTCCGAGCAAGGTGAAAAAATAAAAAAAAAAGTGGTGGAACTGGTTGTGCACTCTCGTTTTCCTCGCTTTTACTGTTCACTTGCAGACGCTTGCTTTAATTTACAGAGATTAACATCAATAATATTAGTTAATGGATTAGGCAGATTGAAGCAATTACGCTGTTTAAAATGCAGGGTTTCATGCAACTCATTCATTTTGTCCCAACACAAATCAGTTTAGTTAATTTAACACTTCAAAAAACTTGACTCTATTTCGTTTTTCTGCAATATATATATGCGATATAAATACAATTTAAAGGTGCTGTTTGTAAGTTTGACTCTTCTAAAGCATAAAAACACCATAATATGTTTGCAGATATTTAGGAAACATGCTCAGTGAACATTCTTGTTTATCTGAAAACAATGCTGAAGTCAGATATTCTGCTTTGAAAATGTGAGTTACGTGCTGAAACGCTCTTTGTTTTGGTCTTTTTAACCCGCCCACTGCCAGTTAAGCCAATTATATTTCAGCACCCCGGGTTGTCTTGGAGGAAAAACATGTATTTCATTCATTCATTCATTCAGAAAGGCCACATGAATGAAATTTAGATTACACAAGGCTAAAAATGCTAAGGAGTTTTTCTTAATGGCCCAGTTAAAACTTAAAAAAAAAACATTAAATGATGTTGCAAGGAAGATAATTAAACCATTTTAGTAAATAGAGTTAATAAATAAATGTTTGTTAAACCTTTTATTGATTGTTAGTGATTTGTAGGGCTGCACAATTCTGTCTAAAATGATTTATTTTGCTTAAAATCAAGATCACAATTTTCTCACGATTCTGAAGATGCAAAATAAAGGTTAATACGAGTAGGCTATCATTATTGTTATTCTGAAACATATGGTAAAACAATAATAATAATATTAGGCCTATGTGTATATCTACTATTGGTTAAAATGCTACATTTTGAATAGACTTGAATGGTGGACTTGAACAGACTTTAAAGATGTTCTGGTTTGTTAATCACAGTAAAGTGATGACATCAGAATACAACTAGTCATAATACTGACATATGCTTGTCATTGACAACATTATGAGCCCATTTTATTTACTAGTAAATCAGACATTTGTCATTATCAGATTCCCTCTTGCATTATATTCAATGTTATATAAGCTAGAGTAATTATACTGACCCAGTAAACATTTATTCTCATGCACAACACTTTGTGTTCGCTATTGAAGAAAAAAACATATCAAATGCTTGTCGTAATAACTTTAAAATGCGATATGATCATTTAAATCAGTGGTCACCAAACTTGTTCCTGGAGGGCCGGTGTCCAGCAGATTTTAGCTCCAACCCTAATCAAACACACCTGAACAAGCTAATCAAGGTGTACTTGAAACATCCAGGCAGGTGTGTTGAGGCAAGTTGGAGCTAAACCTTGCAGGGACACCGGCCCTCCAGGACCGAGATTGGTGACCCCTGATTTAAATGATGTACGCGCTTTCAGTTTCACTTTCACTGCCGAGTGCACTCATGTCATGACTGTCGTCACTTCGAGAAAAAAAACCCCATGCAAATCATACTATCCGTGCAGCTCCCAACCGACTGCTCTGTGATACAAACTGAACGTTATTTACAACTTTATCACAGCCTATGCGGGTGTTGTTCACTAAAGTAGACATCATTAGCAGGCACGTGCATGTCCTCTCAGTAGTAAACAAACTTGTCAATACATCAATACATTAAGACAGAAATGACATTTTTGGGTGATTTATACCTTATAAATACAGTATGTGACACTTTTAACACCATTTGGACGTGTCCATGTTACTGAGCAACGTATATAAAACGATTGGTATGTTCGTCTTTACACTTCTCTCCTGACTTTGGTAAATGGCTGATCGAATAAAAGCTGAATTAAGATCGTGTGTAGGGTCGTGATCGTGATCTTTATTCGATTATTCGTGCAGCCCTTGTGATTAGATGAGGTTTAGCAAGATTGGGTATAGCTTTACATGAACATGACCTGTTTGAAATGGTTTAACACCTACAACACAATATTTAAATCAATTTAAGACCATACAAAAACCCTGTAACAAGTGGAGGATGAGTAAGCAATAACAAATCACATTTGCGCATGAACTATCCCTTTGAAATGATCACTCTGAGCTTTAACTTCATGAAAAGCAGCATCTCTGCAACTTTACAAAACCTCTCTGAGACCACACGAGGGTGAGAAAATCATTCCTTTTATGTATTTTAATGTGAGCTATCCCTTTAAGCTGAGCTCATGAGGAAAGGCCCCACACCCAAAGCTTTCTTCTTTGAGTTTCTTTAATATACACCTGAGCCGTGTCAAGTCCTGCCCCAGTCAAAAGGATTAACCTCCAGCAAACAACAGGCCGCATTGTCCCGCTCGGCAGACCAAAGATCACATTACCAAGTTCAAGAGCGCCCTGGCAGACGGAAGCAAGGGACATCCCCGAGTTTCTGTGCTACGCACACACAGACACAGTCAAACAAAGACACACAGACAGACACACAGACACACACACTCCTCCATACAGCTGTGCAATATGGCGATATATATTGTATGGACAAAATAAAAAGTCTATCACGTCATATTATGCCCTATCATTTATATCGTGGTGTTGTGAAATACACTGTTTATGGTAATAGTTTTTCATAATGTATATGAGCTCAATATTATACATCATTATGAGGAATTCATTCACGAATAACAGCATCGGGATATTTCCTCATATATTGTGATGAATACAATTTCACCAGATGGCTTGAATAGCTCTATGTGGAAAGAAATCGTACATTTAGATCGATCGGGGTAATTTAGTAAGGATGTGAATCATGTGCAAAAACAATAAACAAATTTCAAGCAAAATGATTACAATAGAGCAATGAAAAAAGGGAAATAAACAGTGCTATATGGTCTTCCAGAGTGTCAATCAGTATTCAGGTACAGAAACGGTATAGTCTTCATTGTACTCATTCATTCATTTTCCTTCGGCGTAGTCTCTGATTTATTAGAGGTTGCCACAGTGGAATGAACCACCAACTTATCCAGCATGTTTTACATAGCACATGTCCTTCAAGCTGCAACCCAGTACTGGGAAACACCCATACAGACTCATTCTCTCTCTCACACACAAACACACAAACACACACACACACACAAACACACACACACACACACACACACACGCACACACACACCCCAATTTAATTAATTCATTTCACCTATAGCGGACGTGTTTAGACTGTGGGGGAAACCGGAGCACGCGGAGGAAACCCGTGCCAACACGGTGAGAACATGCAATCTCCACGCAGGAATGCCAACTGGCCCAGCCGGGACTCATTTTACCACAGTAATCTGAATATTACAGACTGTAAAGTTTGTAAATAAACATTTCTGAAGTACATTGTATATTTAAACAAAATACAATTTTACTGCTTTATAATTTCATGTGTTTCTTTCCATTTGCTTGTATTTAATTGCAAAATATACTGGCCACTTCATAAAAAAATATATATTTATTTGTCAAATGTGCTAGAAATGATTGAGTGAAGTTCATTCCTTTTCTTTTAACTTA
>NC_079445.1:43488408-43503408 GCF_903798145.1 Danio aesculapii | reverse complement strand
CCCTTTCGAAAGGGTAACAAACACGAGAAAGGGTACCAAAAGGCGGAGCCACACGCGCAGCTGAACGCTATTGGTTTACAGAGATACGTCATTTGCTTACGCAACAAGCCAGAATGAAAACAAAAATCGCCATGTTTCAAAAACAGCGAGAGATTTTAGCTGAATTATAAATACATATAATAACGAGACATGGTCGATCTGGGCTCAAACAAACCTTGTTGTCGTCTTGATGAACAGCCACAAATCCAAGAAGAAGAGCAGATTTACCCTGTGCCCCGTAGTTTTTTACGAGCCAGTCTGAGGCGCGAGCGGTTTCGCTTTCTTCCTTGCGCTCGCGCGCGTCTAACATTATATCTGAAATAACAAACTTCTTGAGCTGATGATAATAACCTGCGCTTGATTATTGATGTGCTTTTGAAACCCGATCCTGTCAGACACTGACAAACGCGAGAGTGAAGCGTGAAGAAACAAAGGAGAAGCCGGAAAAAAGGAGCACATTATTTTTCAGCAAACATGACCAAAATGCCGTGTTTAACTAACTTATTATCTTCACCTTTTAGACTAATATGAACTGTTAATGACAGAATTACTATCTAACAGAGGCTACATGTGCTGCTGAAGATCACAGACACAGATGAGAGGTTTTCACTGACTGTAGGCTATATTTTGTTTTGTTTTGAACCTAAATACTGACGAAATGTCTGTTGTGTGTGTTCTTCTGTAGTTGGTAACATATCGGAGACTGTAAGGGGCTGTATGTGTTTATATATGTTCATTCATTTAGTTATTTAATATAATTACAGACGTTACAGTAGGCTGTTTCGCACTGTCATTGATCTGCAGTTATAATCAACTCATGTTCATTGAAAAGTTAGTAATAAACATTTATACACAAGTATGTGTGTATGAAGCATCTGTGTTGTGAGAAGCGCTTCTCATATGATATGTGAGTGACCCGTACAGCTTTATTGTAGACATTTCCTCGAGCGAGAATGACGTCGACTGAAACTTTCTGTCGTACACCACGCCCACCAAAAGGGTACCCTTGTTAGTGAAAACGCAAGCCTGATAAAGGTGACCCGTACCAAACCGAACCGTACCGTACCAGTCAGTGGAAACGAGCCATATGAATAGGCATGGGCCGGTATAAGATTCTGACGGCATGATAAGCTTGGATAAAAAATATTACGGTATCACGGTATTGTGATTACTGCACAATATCTGCACAAATATCTAGTCAAATATTATGTTCTGTCATCATGGCAAAAATAAAATAAATCAGTTATTAGAGATGAGTAATTAAAACTATTATGTTGAGAAATGTGTTGAAAAAAAACTCTCTCCTTTAAAAAGAAATTGAGGAAACAATATACAGGGGGGGCTAATAATTCAGACTTCAACTGTACATAAAATAGTTTAAGGTGTGTTCATTTTTACAACAATGATTGTTTTCAAACAGGTTTCCTTCTTTAAAATGATCACTTTTTCCTTTTGGCTGACAAATAGTTACCACCGGCACTATTTCGAGAAGAAATATGTCAAGAAATTTTACACAGCATGTTTAAAATAAATTAAGCTCATTCATTTATTTTAATAGTGGAATTACTTTAACAACTGAGTCCAAATTATATATAATGACAGTCTTTAAATCAAAGTATTAATGCATCAATGCAGTGTGTGATAACTCTCATTATCATAATGTATTTTTGATTTATTGCCATGTCAGCAACCAAGACTATTTTCATGGCAAGAATATTTCAATATTAAATAATTTTTAAATAAACGATTAAGAACAACAAACAAATGAATACACAAGTTAAATAAGATGTTTAGTGTTAATATATGATAAGAATTCTAAACTCTTTTCTGGTGTCACTTTGTTAAAAATGTCCTTATGAGAGTTCATTTCATAAAAAAGTCTTCTTGAATCATTAAAAGCAGGACAGCCCAGTAAAACGTGTTTTACAGTAAGCTGAGTTTTGCAGCACAAACACTGAGTGGGGTCTTCATCTTTGAGCAAAAAAAACATGGGTTAATCTTGTATGCCCAATACGACATCTGGTAAAAATAACTTGATCAAATCGAGTCTTAAAATGTCTTAAAATTCGGTTTGAGATTTCAGGTTGGATTTCATGCAATTTATTATTTTCCGAAGCATCCCACTCCTCTTGCCACTTGTTTAATATGTAAATGTTGATAAAAGGTCTCATCTCTGATGGAGGAATTTGGCATTTGTTCACAACTTGTTTCAAAGCATCTTTAGCAGCTGCATCAGCTCGCTCATTTCCTGAAAGACTCTCATTACCATCAAGCTAAATATATTATTAGTAGTAGTAGCAGAAGAGTACTAATTAAAAAATGCTAAAGAAATACTATGTGATAAAAATGTGTGTACTATGGTTTTTTTTTTTTGTTTGTTTGTTTGTTTTAATGTATGTTTTAACTAAATAATAAATGTTTTATATATTTGTCTATGTTTAAATGAGAACTGTTTAAAAGAAATGCTTAATTTTGGCCTATTATTTTTGGTCTGTTATTTTTAGATTTACTTTTTCACTCTTTTAAATAATTTGTATTAATACTACATACAAATACACAGTTTATTTAACATAATTTCTGTGTTTATATATGTTTATATATTTATTATTGTATATACAAAACTGTTGGTACCCTTCCATTGAAGAAAGAAAAAGTGGTCTGGTCACACTGGTCACAGTGGTAATAGTTAACTTAACTGAAAAAAAATAATAGTTAATAAAAAATTACTAAAAATAAATAAATTAAAATCGGAAATTACTTTCAAATTGTGGTTAAAGAGAAGCATTAAAAAAGGTAATCGAATGAAACTGGTTTATATGTTTTATGTAAATTTATATATATTTAATAACAATTACAAAATAGATATACATGAATTTCTATTGAATATAAAGCTAAATAAATACATTTATTTTTTAGATCATTTTTTTTTTCTAAAACGAATTTACATCACTGTAAATCTATAAATAGATTTCATTCAGCAAAGTATGTACACTGAAGAAAATAATGCTGCTTGTTCAAACTACTCATTTAAAATGAGTTGAAATAAAACAATTACGTTGTCATAATAAAAATCTCAAGAAATATGTTATGGGATGATCATTTTAATTATTTATTTATATTGAATTTCTATTTACAGTTGAAGTCAGAATTATTAGCCCATTTTGAATTTTTTTTTCTTTTTAAAATATTTCCCAAATGATGTCTACCAGAGCAAGGAAATTTTCACAGTATGTCTGATAATATTTTTTCTTCTGGAGAAAGTCTTATTTGTTTTATTTCGGCAAGAATGAAAGCAGTTTTAAATTTTTTAAAAGCATTTTAAGGTCAATATTATTAGCCCCTTTAAGCTATATATTTTTGATAGTCTACAGAACAAACCATCATTAGACAATAACTTGCCTAATTACCCTAACCTGCCTAGTTAACCTAATTAACCTAGTTAAGCCTTTAAATGTCACTTTAAGCTGTATAGAAGTGTCTTGAAAAATATCTAGTCAAATATTATTTACTGTCATCATGACAAAGATAAAATAAATCAGTTATTAGAAATCAGTTATTAAAACTATTATGTGCAGAAATGTGTTGAAAAAATCTGCTCTCCGTAAAACGGAAACTGGGGATAAAAATAAACGGGGGCGAATAATTCAGAGGGGCTATTAATTCTGACTCCAACTGTATATATTTAATTTGTATTAATTAAAATGTATTATTCATTCATTTGTTCTTTTTCCTTCGGCTTAGTCCCTTATTTATCAGGGGTATCCACAGGGGAATGAACCACCAACTATTCCAGCATGTTTTACACAGTGGAATGCACTTCCAGCTGCAACGCAGTACTAGGCAACACCCATACACACTAATTCACACACTACAGCCAATTTAGTTTATTCAATTACTCTATAGCGCATGTGTTTGGACTGTGGGGGAAACTGGAGCACCCGGAGGAAGCCCACGCCAAATGTCAGCTGGCGCAGCCGGGACTCGAACCAGCGACCTTCTTGCTGTGAGGCAACAGTGTTAACCACTGAGCCAACGTGCCCCCTAAATGTATTAATGTAATTATATTTTATTTAAATGGGACAACTTAATTATTTTATGTTCAATCCACTTAAATTTGTAACTTTATTTGTAATTTGTAAGTTAGCTTAATTAATTTGTGTTGAGACGAAATGAATGAATTGTGTGGAAGCCAGCATTTCTTTACAGTGTAGTGTTTATACTTATACTCAAATATAATGTGACTATTGCTTACTGTCGTATCGAAATGTGACTCCAAGTTTGCGAGCGCCCTCATCCATGCTGGACGTCTGTGTTCCCTGCGGAAACAGAGAGAACAGGAAACAGATCAGAAAAATTACACAGCCTTCACTTCCACTTCACTGCACGAAACATCTGAAGTTCACTGTAATTTGAGAGACAAACAGCAACTTGTGTAACAGGAATGTGCTGGAAAACCGGCAGCACTTCATGTGGTGACAGCAGCAGCACACAATCCCACAATTATCACACTCAAAACACACACACAGCGCTGCCAAAAAACAAATACAAGCCTTCAGTCAAACACAGGACGGCCCAGAAACAGCCGTTTATACACGCGATAGAGTCAGGTGAGATAATGAAGGGTTTAGACTGACCTGAGATCAGCAAGGTGAATCAGATGAAGTCAAAACAAATGTGTTTGCATGACAAACGCAGAAAAACTATTTTCAAACTAGCAAAATATAATACACAAAAAATTTATGCTGAAGAAATCAATATTTAAGTGTTCAAAATGTTATTTAAATCAGTGTGTTGTTTGTATTATTTTGTTGAATTAGCTAGAAATTATTGAGTTAAGTTATTAAAGTCGTTGTCGTAGTAGTAGTCATCGTAGAAGTAGTTGTTTTCGTAGTAGTCAAAGTAATGGTAGTAGTAGCAGTTGTCATTGTAGTTGTTGTAGTAATAGTAGTAGTAGTCGTCGTAGTAGTAGTCATCGTAGAAGTAGTTGTTTTCGTAGTAGTCAAAGTAATGGTAGTAGTAGTATTTGTTGTTGACATCGTAGTTGTCGTAGTAGTAGTAGTAGTAGTTATTGTAGTAGTAGTAGTCATTGTAGTTGTCAGAGTAGTCAAAGTAATAGTTGTAGTCGTTGTCGTAGTAGTAATCGTCGTCATTGTCGTATAATAAAAAAATTACAAAAAAAAAGAAACAATGTGCAGAAAATACTAGCAGTTTATTACCACACAGACAATATATCACTTTAAACTCAATAAGTTACGCAATGACTTCATGTTGTCCCAACACAAATCAATTAAGTTAACTGATTAGTTTTTACAAATTTTAGTGGAGTGGATTTGATCGCAAAATGCATAACATATAAAAACATGTATGACTTATTTATTTTTGTAATGTATGACTTATTATTTTGTACAGAGTATTTCTCAAATTTACCAATAAAGACTATATGAGGAATCAAATGTATATTTAAATACTTTATCTTTAAAAGCCCCAAACGATTTGTGATACATTTTACTACAGTAATCTGAACATTACAGACTGTAAAGTTGTAAATAAACATTTCTGAAGTACATTGTATATTTAAAATACAATTTTACTGCTTTATAATTTCATGTGTTTCTTTCCATTTCCTTGTATTTAATTGCAAAATATAGTGGCAACTTCATAAAAATATATATATTTATTTGCCAAATGTGCTAGAAATTATTTAGTTTAATTCATTCCTTTTCTTTCAACTTAGTCCCTTTATCTATTAAGTGTCACCACAGTGGAATGAACCGCCAACTTAACCAGCATACGTTTTATGCAGCGGATGCCCTTCCAGCCACAACCCAGTACTGGCAAACATCCATACACACTCATTCACACTCCCCAACACGGGGAGAACATGCAAACTCCACACAGAAATGCCAACTGGCCCAGCCAAGACTTGAACCAGAGACCTTCTTGCTGTGAGGTGACAGTGCTAACCACTGAGCCACCGTTATAAAGATTTACATACTTTATCTTTGGAAGCAAATATTTGTTTTGACATTTTACTACAGTAATGGCATATTATTCAGGCATTTTCTATTGCAATCCCAACAATACACTGTAAAAAAAATTACGTACATTTTACATTTATATATACATACAAATCTACTATTTACTGCGTGAAATGAACATATGCAGTTATTCAGTGTACTGAGCATTTCTTTATTTTAACAAAAAAAGACTTCATTTTTGTATGAAGCAAAGAAGCCCAAAATATTTGTTTTAACATTTTACTACAGTAATGGCATATTATTATTTAGATATTTCATGTTGCAATGCCTACAAAACACTGTAAAACAAAATGTAAATTTTACGTTATAGCGTTTTACATTACTGTAAAACATTACTGTTTATTGCATTATTGTCACATGCATTAATTTCAATTTTTTTCAGTAATTAATGTTCAACATTTTTACAGTCTATTTTAAGGACATTTTAGATGCAAAATAAATACTGCATTAATTTCTCATGTATTGTTTTCTATTTCTTAGTAATTATTGTTCTAAAATATTTTACAGGTTATTGTAAGCACATTTTACATAAATAATCCTTTTTATTGCATCAATTTCTCATGCATTACTTTCCATTTCTTAGTAATTAATGTTCTTAAATGTTTTACAGTCTACTGTAAGCACATTTTACATGCAAAAAAAATACTGCACCAATTACTCATGCATTATTTTCCATTTATTTAATGTTATAAAATGTATTACAGTCTATTGTAAGCACATTTTACATGCAAATAATTTTACTGCAATTTCACATGCATTACTTTTCATTTCTAAGAAATTAATGTTCAACATTTTTACAGTCTATTGTAAGCACATTTTATATGCAAAAAAACATTACTGCACCAATTTCTCATGCATTGTTTTCTATTTCTCAGTAATTAATGTTCCAAAATATTTTACAGGTTATTGTAAGCACATTTTACATGCAAAAAAGGTACTGCACCAATTTCTCATGCATTACTTTCCATTTCTTTAATGTTATAAAATGTATTACAGTCTATTTTAAGCACATTTTACATGCAAATATTTTTACTGCAATGTCACATGCATTACTTTCCATTTCTCAGTAATTCAATTCACCGTTATTTGTATAGCGCTTTTACAATGTAATTAATGTTCAACATTTTTTTGTCTATTTTAAGCACATTTTATATGCAAAAAAAAAAATACTGCACCAATTTCTCATGTATTACTTTCTATTTCTTAGTAATTAATGTTCTAAAATATTTTACAGTTTATTGTAAGCACATTTTACATAAATAACCCTTTTTATTGCATCAATTTCACATGCATTACTTTCCATTTCTTAGTAATTGATAATCTTAAATGTTTTACAGTTACATTATAAGCACATTTTACATGCAAATAGTTTTTCTACAATGTCACATGCATTACTTTCCATTTCTAAGTAATTAACATTCTAAAATGTTTTACAGTCTAATGAAAGCATATTTTACATGCAAAAATTTTTACTGCATTAATTTCTCATGCATTACTTTCCATTTCTTATTAATTAATCAATTGTAAGCACATTTTACATGCAAATAATTTTACTGCATCAAATAAACATGCATTACTTTCCATTTCACAGTAATTAATGTTCTAATATGTCATAAAAGTGGTTTCCACAGTAAACTCAGGTGAGATACAGTAATGACTGGCTTTGACTGACTCTAGATCAGTGCTTCAAGGCGAATCAGAAGAAGTCAAAACAACTGCGTTTGCGTGCCAGAAGCAGACACGACTCCGCACGAGACTCTCGAGCTCTATAATCTGCATGCCAGATCAGGGCGGATGTGCAAAAACAATAAGGAAGAGACATAAAATGAGGATTATGGAATAAAACGATGCATATTTCAAGAGGAGAGTTACGGATGAAGCGTGGAGCGACACTAAAGAGGCCTTGTTCACTCTTGTGCTTTTCACAGATCTTATCGCCTTCCTGGTGTTATCTGGAATAAAGGAAGTTGTTTGACAAGGCGGGACGGGACACAATTCACTCCCACCCAGGAGACCAGAGTTAACAAAACCTCAATAATGAGATACGGGGCTGGGAAAAATGCTTTAAATGGGCTTTACTGTCTAACAAAATAGGCAGTCTATAGACGATTATCATTTTACTTCAAATTACAGTAATTTACTTCAGATTTTCAAGATTAATGCTTGTGTTTTATTTCAACTATTCAAGATTAGTAGAAATTAATTTGTGTGTTTTAACTTCAGACTTTTAAGATTAATACTGTCTAATTATTGTGTTTTATTCAGATTTTCAAGATTAATAGTTTAATTCCTGTGTTTTTTACTTCAACTTTTCAAGATTAATGCAGTTTAATTCTTGTGTTTTTTACTTCAACTTTTCAAGATTAGCAGAAATTAATGTGTGTGTTTTTACTTCAGATTTTTAAGATTAATAATGTCTAATTATTGTGTTTTATTACTTCAGATTTTCAGGATTAATAGTTTAATTCTTGTGTTTTATTTATTTATATAATTTTTTTGGGGGGGTTTTCACTTTTATTTGGGAGGACAGTAGAGAGTATTGACAGAAAAGTATGGGGAGCAGAGGGGAAGGATCGGCATAGGACCGCGAAGCGGAATCGAACCCTCATCGCCATGAGCACCGGAGTGCATGTGTCGACGCACTACCCACTACACCACTGGCGTTGACTCTTGTGTTTTATTCAACTTCAGATTTTCAAGATTAGCACAGATTATTTAGTTTTTTTACTTACAATTTTCAAGATTAACAGGTTAAATTATTTTATTTTTCTTACTTCCGATTGTAAAGATCAATGCAGTTTAATTCTTGTGTTTTATTTACTTGCCAAGGGAATATACCTGTAAACAAACTTTAATTTAAAATTGTACATAAAGATTACTGTAGAATGTTTTAATGACGTGTCGTAATATGTAATTTTTTATTTAATTGCACAGTTTATTGTAAATTTTTGGGTCAGTTTATCTACACTTTTTTTTACAAATGTTATAAAATAAAATAAAATAAAATAACATATAATAAAATATAATAAAATAAAATATAATAAAATAAAATATGATAAAATAAAATAAAATATAATAAAATAACATATAATAAAATAAAATAAAATAAAATAAAATAAAATAAAATAAAATAAAAAATAATAAAATAAAATAAAATAAAATCTAACATAATAAAATATAATATAATAAAATATAATAAAATAAAATAAAATAAAATCTAATATAATAAAATATAATAAAATATAATATAATAAAAAATAATAAAATATAATAAAAAATAATAAAATAAAATAAAATAATATATATATATATAACCATAATATTTAAATCTTTAACATTTTATTTAAAATTTTCAAGATTAATATGGTTTAATTCATGTGGTTTCATTAAAATTTTCTTTGGGAATATACTTGTATATACTCTATAATTTAAAAGTTGTAAATATATAGCATTTCATGTTTAATTTAATGCATTTAAAAGATTAAATAAAGGATTTTAAAAAATCATGTAAACTGTATTTTTAAAGTTGTAAAAAAGTTCAGTTTCAGGTTTCATTTAAAGTTTAGAAAACAATAAAAATAGATAAATAAAATAAATAAAAATAATAATACAAAACAAAATAATGAATAAAGATAAATAAAAATAACTTCAATAACTATCTGATGATTTGAAGTGTTTCTTTTATCCCCACTTGTGGGCGACTTTGGATGAAAGTGGCTCCTAAAATGAGTAAATAAATATAAATGTTATTTGTCTTGAATGTAATTAGTTGTAAAAATTTACAAGCAATCTACTAAACTAAAACTACACCTTTTTTGTGTAAAACGAAAGCTAGCTGATACTATTTACACCCCATATAAGGAAAGAACAGTCAAAACAAAACAAATAAATCTCCAAAGCTCTGGATGGAAACACCATGCACCTGTTTGCTACGCTCTGGGAAAGTGATTCTCAATGCTGATCTGTTTTTATCCCGTTTGGAGCATCTCTACTCACCATACAACTCGTCTCTTTCTCCAAACACATAACTCATCCACAGCTTTACTCTAAATGCTCAACTGGAATCCACAAAACCACAGACAAACACAACCGACGGCTTCAGTGTGAATGTAATTGGAGGACGGATTGTGAAACTACTTCTCTGCATCACTGTAAAATAATACACACTAAAATACACCGTAAATAATACAGACTACAGATGTAAATTCCTTTATTAGTTAACTCTGGCACAACATGTCATGCTGTACATTGTGCCTGTATAAATAAATTAAAAATTCATACATTTTTTTATGTTATGCATTTTGCAATTTTTTATTTCTGGTTTTGAATTGCATTAGAGGAATTTTGATCTTTCTTTTTTGAAGAATTACCTATTTAAAATGAGCTGAATCAACACAATTACAGAGTTTTCTTCAGGTGGCAACTTAATTGTTTTATGTTCAATCCACTAAAATTTGTAAAAACTAATGAGTTGACTTAATCGATTTGTGTTGGGACAACTTGTTGATTTTAAAGCGATATATTGTCTGTGTGGTAATAAACTGCTAGTATTTTTATTGCACATTATTTCTTTTTTTTTATTATACGACAATGACGATGATTACTACTACGACAACGACTACTATTACGACAACGACTACAACTATTACTTTGACTACTCTGACAACTACAACGACTACTACTACTACAATAACTACTACTACTACTACCATTACTTTGACTACTACAAAAACAACTACTTCTACGATGAGTACTACTACTACAACGACTACTACTATTACTTTGACTACTCTGACAACTACAACGATAATGACTACTACAATAACTACTACTACTACTACGACAACTACGATGTCAATGACAACTACTACTACCATTACTTTGACTACTACAAAAACAACTACTTCTACGATGACTACGACAACGACTACTACTATTACTTTGACTACTCTGACAACTACAACGATAATGACTACTACAATAACAACTACTACTACTACCATTACCTTGACTACTACGAAAACAACTACTTCTACGATGACTACTACTACGACGATGACTACTACTATTACTACAACAACTACAATGACAACTACTACTACTACCATTACTTTGACTACTATGAAAACATCTACTTCTACGATGACTACTACTACGACAACTACCATTACTACAACAACTACAATGACAACTACTACTACTACCATTAATTTGACTACTACGAAAACAACTACTTCTACGATGACTACTACTACGACAACTACTATTACTACAACAACTACAATGACAACTACTACTACTACCATTACTTTGACTACTACAAAAACAACTACTCCTACGATGACTACTACTACGACGACGACTACTACTATTACTTTGACTACTCTGACAACTACAACAATAATGACTACTACTACTACAATAACTCCTACTACGACAACTACAACTACTACCATTACTTTGACTACTACGAAAACAACTACTTCTACAATGACTACTACTACGACGCCTACTACAACAACTACAATGACAACTACCTACTACTTCAACGACTACTACTATGAATACTATTACTATGACAACTACTACAAAGATGACGACTACCACTACAACGACGACTACAACAACCTGAATAATGACAATGGTAGAATCACTAATAATAATGATAATGAAGAGCTAAAGAGCTAAAATCACTGTTAAACTGATTAAAATGTTTATATTATATTATATTATATTATATTATATTATATTATATTATATTATATTATATTATATTATATTATATTATATTATATTACTTATTTTTGTAAATGTAAATAATTCAATATATATTTTATACATCACTGACACGATTTGTTCTTTTTATTTTAATCGTTTTTTTTTTCCAATATATATTTTGTGTGTGTGTGTGTGTGTACGTGTTTTTGTGACAAGTCAGGACACAAATCTGTATAATGACATAGGTATGACACAGGTATTACAAAAAGGAGGTGAAATATGAGGACGTTAGTGACGTCCCCATTTCTCAAAAGGCTTCTAAATCCTACAGGATGAGTTTAATCAGAGAGTAAAGCTGCACACTGTCTCCTGTGATGGTTGGGTTTAGGGGTAGGGTGGGGTGAGGGCAATACAATATACGGTTTGGACAGTATAAAATGAATGGAAACCTAATGTACCCACTTTTCACAAAAACAAACGTGTGTGTGTGTGTGTGTGTGTGTGTGTGTGTGTGTGCGTGTGTGTGTGTGTGTGTGTGTGTGTGTGTGTGTGTGAGAGTGTGTGTGAGAGTGTGTGTGAGAGTGTGTGTGTGTGTGTGTGTGTGTGTGTGTGTATGCGATTTCATTTTGTTTATGAGGGAAGGGTTGAGAATAATATTTGTTTTCATTTTTTTGTGAAACTGTCCTGCCATTTCTCTAAAAGTTTAATAAACAGACGAAAAAATTAATTGAAAAAAAATGATTAAAATTCAACATTAAAAGTTTAGATCAATGTCCCATAATGCAATTCACAACCGTAAATAAACAGAAAAAAACCCTGTAAATCACAAAATATGGAGCACGTTAATAAAAGGGCAGCACGGTGGCTCAGTGGTTAGCACTGTGGCCTCACAGCAAGAAGTTTGCTGGTTCGAGTCCTGGTTAGGTCAGTTGGCATTTCTGTATGGAGTTTGCATGTTCTCCCCGTGCTGGCGTGGGTTTCCTGCGGGTGCTCCATTTCCCCCACAATCCAAACACATGCGCTATAGGGGAATTGATGAACTAAACTGTCCGTAGTGTACAAGTTAGTGTGTGAATGAATGTGTATGGGTGTTTCCCAGTACTGGGTTGTGGCTGGAAAGGCATCAGCTGCGTAAAACATATGCTGGAATAGTTGGTGGTTCATTCCGCTGTGGCGACCTCTAAAAATAGAGACTAAGCCAAATAAAAATGAATGAATATAATTAAAGTATGCTGAAAATCCAGTAAATGTCAAAGATGTTTTAGAATGAATATGCAAATATGTGGCTTGTCAAACAGGAATCTGGCTGATTTGCATGAACTGCTTGTGGGAAAATGTTTTGTTATGCGGTTTGAAATGAATAGCGAGCAAATCTGTGGATTTCCTGTGGTAAAATAATCTTTAAAATTGAGTAAAAGCAAAAGGATGAGTGGGTGGCTACTGAAATGGTGTGAATAAACTAGTCCAACATATGTGCAAGACTAATCAGTCTTAATGACATCCTCTGGTCCATTTCCACAGGATGTTTACTGATGAGGGCGTGACCTCTGACTCCAGAGTCTCGCTGACCCCTTACCTGGACCACATGGATAAGCACACACTCACAGGTTGTTTTAGGAGAAATCTTACAATTCTGCTAGCTAACATATAATGTTTATAGATTAAATTAAAATGAAAACTAATTAAAAATACCTTTGATCTTCATGTCTAATTATAAACTGATTTAAAATCTAATAATTATACAAATATTATTTTTTAATAAATAAAATAAATAAAAAAATGAAAAAATTGTTAATTAATAAAATAAATAAATCATAATACAATACTAATACACAGTTTACTGTGGTGATTCGAGTTTGCTTGTTGAACTTCGTTGGCTTTAAGTAACATAATGTGATGGTTGTTGTGTGGTTCTAAGCTTTGACCGTTTTATCCGGTTTGTTTTAGTTTAGATTGATGTTTTGTTAGATTAGTTTGAGTGTTTTGCCAGTTGTGTATTTTGAGTTTTGTAGCTTTAATTAGTTTAGTTCGGGTGTCGGATACACTGAAGATTTCGGTGTTTATTTGTATTTATTTTTGACGCCTAGTTTAGACTTTAGTTTTAAGGATTGTTTTGTTTTGTTAATTTCTTTGATTTGGCTTACACTCGTTGTTTTTGTTTAAAGATAATTATAAATGTTTATTTCTTTCTTTTTCCTCTCCAATTATTGTTACATAATTTTCAACTATTGAGTAAAAAGCTTAGAGAATTGATTCTTGCCTCATCCTTAATCTGTCGCATACATTACACCTGTCTCACTTAAATGTTACAGCATCCCACTAAAACATCGTTAAAAACGTAACAATATTAAACAATATATATATATTTTTTTTAAATAAAAAATACATTTTAATAAAATATTTTTTTTATGAATAAAATATAAAACAATAAATAAAATGATAATATATAAAATTGAAATGTGATTCAAATTTAAGCTAAAGGAATAAAATTGCTAAAAATCTAATAAAAAAGTAAAATAAATTAATTAATAAATCAAACCTGAATATTAATTCATAAAAAATAAAGTGTGTAACAAAAAAAACTGACAAAAAATTAAATCAACAACTAAAAATGTTAATATAAAAAGACAAAATCATGTAAAATGTACACAAAACCTTTAAAATAAACATGCATTAAAATCAAATCTACTGCTTAAACATTAAAATGATATTAATAAAGCATAAAGAATAAAAAAAACTGAGTTAAATGAACATTAAATTGTAAAATATGTATTAAATGAGTATTCAACATTAATTTCAAGAATTGATGCAAACACCACAAACACTTTCCTTCATGTTTCACATTCAAACCTGCATCTCCCATCAGGACGTCCTGCACTATTTGTGGAAAAACATGCAGGTCTTTTACTGGGAAAACTCTTCTGAAGGCTTAACACCACAGTTAATGAACTGAGGGGAATCAAAGCACAAACTAATTTGGCTCGTAGCCCTCGGCTTCTCTTTTAAAGCCAGAGATTTCAGGCAGCCAAAAAAAAAAAAAGCTCATTTACAGGCCGGCAGACTAACTCCTCATTTAGCAGCAGGATAAAGTGAGAAAGTCAGCAGCACTAATGACTCCTGCATTGCTATCCGGGACCGTTTTTAACACCATAGGGCCCAGCGGGATCCTGAGGGCCACAGATCACAACACACACACACACACCTG
>NC_079445.1:43486826-43488308 GCF_903798145.1 Danio aesculapii | reverse complement strand
CGTACCAGTCAGTCAGTCAGCACGTAACCTTAAAGTGTTAAACAAATGACGCACAGCACTACTACGGTCGGTTAGAGAAAAGTTCACGCGGTTATAATTCACTTACCCTTTAATACGTTTTGGTGCGATTATCACCAGCTATTTTAAAAATAAAATGTTTTGAATGAGAAGCTGTAATGTAGCCGTGGCTGAATGACTTTTGGCGTGGCGCCCCACCATGGAAGAATGAATGTAGCGGAAACCATGTGCAAACGTGAGGAAAATAGGTCTCGAAGAATTCCCGTTATCACCAGAAAATACATTTTTATAACAGAGTGACCAAAAGATACACGGACCGCTCATCGGCCCTGCACGCACTGCTTGACATGAATAAATCTGTTAATGATAACTGTGCTGTGTTTTCACGAGTAGTGTCTGATAATACGTCATTTTAATAGCAATACCGGTCTTTTCATGAGCTGCAACATTAGTTTAATCTTAGTCAGCGCAAGCCCTTTTGCGATGATGTACGTGGTGGTAAGATTTACATATAGCTGCCACCTGCACGGCTGACAGCATCTGGCGATTAAATGAAGGATTAAACAGAACCTCTCCTGCTTAAAATGTGTAGATGTGGCAAACTGTTACCTGAAAATTCCGTCCCACAGACTTTACAGTGAATGCTACAGTTATTATCATAGCGGACTTGAAGCCAATGGAAGTCTTTTATCCACTCTTCGAGAAGTGTAGATGGTGGATTAACATTCACAACATGATCAGTAATCAGATGTGCCATTATTTGTAGCTTTAGGTGTTTCTAAGACAAAATCTGTCAAATTTCATTCTCTCATCTTTAGCGCATTACTTTTTCGCGGTAGTAGCTCCCTGTCATCTGAAGGCAGAAGGCATTGACTGAGTGATTGACAACTGATTTTAACCAATCCATTCGCGTTCAGTTCTAGAGCAGTGGGCCAATAAGAAGAGCACGAAGGCGGGGCAAGAATTGCGGGCTTTGTTTACTGCAGCAAGTTGACATGACAACAGTGCAAACACTCATAATGCATAAATGGGTCCTAAATCCGCGCATGCGGTGAACATTTTGCTGTGAAAACCGGTCGCACGCAACAATTTTATGCACTCGCACAAATGCTCCCAAATATATTATGAGGTCGCATAGATAAAACTTTGGGTGCATATGCGACCAAAACAGTCACAATTTCGAGCCTTGCTTAAAATATCGTTTCAAAACGCGTTTCATCTGCTTAAATTAAATGAAATTTTTCACACTCCAAACCAATCCTGACTTAAACCACACGTTACATAAAGCAAAGCATTCCAGGCCTAAAAAGTACCTGGTCTGACTTGCATTTTGGCATCTAAACCTCACACATGCAGCTAATTTAATGAGAACACTGCCAGCTATGTTACAAGTGTAGATGGTTCGTCTTAAGATCCTAATTAGCTGTAACCCATATGGAGACAACGGCAAACAAGCCAGCGGAC
>NC_079445.1:43471826-43481826 GCF_903798145.1 Danio aesculapii | reverse complement strand
ATTTTATTTTTCCTTTTTTTTGTTAGATGTTTTTAATATAATTTTTTTAATTGGCCCTATTTGTTAGTCTATATATTTTTTGTTATTTTATCTATTCACATTTTTTGTTATTCCATTTTTTATTGTTATTAGATATATTTTTAATATATTTTTACAACTTCACAAATCACTTAAATAAATGTAAAATATAATGAAATCCATCTCAAACAAAAACTAAAAACTTTTCTTTTTTTAACTCATCTTTGTCAAAAGCACTTGAATCAGCAAAATAAAAAAACAATCTCTTCCTCCAGCGTCCAAACACAAGAAAGGAGCACCTTTTTGCATTTGATCTGACAAATCTGACCACAGCCGAGTTTAGCAGAGCTCCAACACACGTTTCTCATTTCCTCAACATGTGTCTTCAATTTCATATTGCAAAAAGAGTCATTTTCTGGGACAATCAACTTTGTGTCCAATCGGGTCCTGTTGCTATTAACCACATTTACATGCAACTTCCATATC
The DNA here is from genome assembly GCF_903798145.1 of Danio aesculapii. Lineage (NCBI taxonomy): Eukaryota > Metazoa > Chordata > Actinopteri > Cypriniformes > Danionidae > Danio > Danio aesculapii. Next base: position 43,481,322 of record NC_079445.1, on the reverse strand, counting down.
TCACAAAAAAACAACTCTGTGACGGGACACTTGAATTAGCAAAGACTTTTGTTTATCTTACAGAGTCTCTGTTTACTGTGCTGAACCGATGGTGTCAACATATTTACAGTATTTAATTTGATATATAATACAAATTAGTCATGAATCTGCCTTGCACACAGACTGAATGTTTTTGTCTTTTTGACATCAAAAACAAACAGAGCTCCAGATTGTGTTTCTTGAGTTTCCGGCTGCGCCTCATAGCTGCAGGTGATCATGTGGCATTAATGAGCAGGTATCGGCTTTCCTCATCTGTGTAATTATGGTCATCAGAGCACGTCTGCAACTCAACGTCAAAACTACAAACATCCTCATGCACGGACGCATTTCAGACATGAGAACCAGCAAAGAATGTTTCCCGAGCAGCCAATCAGCTTCTTAGAATCATTTCTGAAGGATCATGTGACAAGGAAGACATTGAAAATAAAGCTTAACATCACAGGGAAACATTTTAGATTGAAAAGAAAAACGTTTTCATCATTGTACTGTTTTAAAAATCCATCACCTGCTTAGTTGGGAAAACACCATCAAGTTTAAAACTGGTTGTGTAGTTTAAACATTATGCATGGTTTAACTCCTGCCCTTCCATCTGACTTTATTCAATTTAAATCTGAGTAACAATAGCTGATTGCATTATTCCACTGAGAAAAACATCTTGTGGCAATTTTAAAGCACAATCTGTTAGAGAATGTGTATCTTTTAAATCATTTAAGTATCATTTTAAGAAATGGCTTCTTCTTAATAATCAACATTGTGAACACTGGGCTTTTTGATATTGTTGTTGTTGTGGTTGCTTTTTGTCGTTCATTTGAGTATTGTTTGAATTTGGTTTTTTATAATGGTATACTACGGTGGCCAGGAAGTGCAAAACAATATTACAAAGTGTGAAACACTTTTACAAAGCTCGAGACAAAAATACATTTTAAAAAACATTTTTACCTATCATAAGACACAATTACATAGGAAAAACTATTTTACCAAGGACCAAACAAATGTACATTTCAGAAAAAAATTAAACACTTTTACAAGTCCCGAAACACATTTACAATTACAGATTCCTTACGGAAAGGGAGTGTCCCACACACCGGAAGTGACGTGTAACGTACACCGGGAGTGAGGCTTGGAAAAGTGGTGTTGGTGGTGAGCGCGCTAAATTCGTACTGTGGAATACGTGTATATAAAGTCTATGGTGACCGAACATGGACTGCGGTCGAGGGATGTTTTGCGGCAAACACATGAGCAGCTTAACGCGGTTTTGCTTTACGTGTGGTCGGTCTTTGGAGTTTATAAAGGACGCGGACCAGACGGAAACACCAAACATACTGCAATACTCCATCAATGTGTTCAATATTTTAACGAGGGCCACTTGTATGCTGTAATCATGGACATGATGTCAAGTGTACACGGTGTAAACATCTGCTTGAGAACTCTTAACAGTAAACTGTATGAAGCCGGTGTTACGGTTTAACTGGTTTCTGTGTTAACTGGTGTAAACTATTCACGTTTGCAGATTCGTCACTTTTTCACAGCAACAAAACATGGCCATACCAAATAAAGATTCTTATTACTGGTGTCAGTGTAAACATTATTGATTTTAATATTTCTGTAGCAGAACAGTATATAAACAAAATTAATGTAAATAAATAATTATAATTGGCATGTCATCAACGGGATTCGAACCCTTGTCAAAAGGTTCAGCGGAGGTATCAACCGACCTATCTAACTGAGCTATCCAGATCTACATATTGAGGACGGCTTTGATACCTTTATCAGTCAACATATGTCATGCTGTGATTGTTTCCATGTACTTGCGTTTACATGTTTCTACATACTCTCACGCTGATATTTTCTCAGAATAGCTCTAAATGACAAAATGATGTTTTATCGCAGTTGATAAAACCATGCTTTTTATTGTAGTAGACGTGTTAACCTGTGTCTACAAAGTCACACACGAGCTGATATTTTCCGGTGTGTGGTACATACTACATCACTTCCCTTTCCGTAAGGCATCTGTAATTGTAAATTTGTTTCGGGACTTTGTTTGGTCCTTGGTAAAATAGTTTTTCCTATGTATTTGTGTCTTATGATTGCTAAAAATGTTTTTCAAAATGTATTTTTGTCTCGAGCTTTGTAAAAGTGTTTCACACTTTGTAATATTGTTTTGCACTTCCCGGCCACCGTAGTATAGGCCTTTAACATTTGGCAAAGAGACCAGCAATGAAAACCAGTCTTTGGGCTAATTAAGGTGCATTTACGTTCTTGCGGAATGTTGATTAATGTGTACTGTCCTTTAATGTGTACTGAAATATATAAATAAATAATTAAAATATAAATTAAAGCTGCAAGCATCATTGAAAGGACCCTCGCACCCGGGCTTACCACCAACCAGTGGCCTTAGGATGATAGAGAATAGTGGACAATATGCATTGAAGCTGGTAAATATAAGAAGAAAATGACAGCAAACCTTTTAATATGAGCTTTCGCCAGCAGGTGGCGCTATGACAGTAACTGAATATTGGCATATAGATGTCTTCAGGATAAGACTCTTATCAAACATGTGAAATTTGGGGTAGACTGGACACTGTTATAACAACGTTTTCTTCCATGTCGAAATATCGAACTTTATCAAGACACGCCCTTTAACGAAAATTTGATCTTCGTAATTTAACATTCAAATGCATTTGGATTAAACTTACCAAACTTGGTATTGATCTAATAAAACATTTATTACATAGTGTCCTAACAACATGCGATGTGGTGCCGCAACACTCAATAAAAGCCACCTCTTAACCATCTGCAACAGCGACACACTATGTTTCTATTTTTTACGATGTCACGCAAACAACACTATAAACTGCACTGATTATCAGGCACTGATTATGTGCTTTATTCAGTGTTAAATGCAACCAATGTGGGTTTAAATACCATTTCGAGAGCCATCTATAGCCATACATCTGAAAGCAGCAGCGGGCTGCACAGTGGCTTAGTGGTTAACACTGTAGCCTCACAGCAAGAAGGTTGCTGGTTCGAGTCACGGTTGGGATAATTGGCATTTATGTGTGGAGTTTGCATGTTCTCCCCATGTTGGCGTGAGTTTCCTCCTGGTGTTCCGGTGGAAACTGGAGGTCAATTGATGAATTGATGAACGAAATTGTCCATAGTGTATGTGTGTGTAAATGAGTGTGTATGGGTGTTTCCCAGTACTGGGTTACCCGCTGCGTAAAACATATGCTGGAATAGTTGGTGGTTCATTCCACTGTGGTGACCTCTGAAATAGAGATTAAGCCGAAGGAGACGAATAGAGACTTTAATTTTTGAGTGAAAGCAGCAGCAGATAGTTCACCTCAGATCTTTTAAATAAATTAACTAGCAGACGGTTTAAAAATGAAAGTGACAACTATGATTCAGTGCAAGCCAACAACATTAGTCACTCTGCTGGCTGATATTTAAATGATTCTGTCAATGCAAACTCGATGCAAATTTATTATATTTGGGGAATGTCGGTACGAATAACAGCGAATGTTTCAACCATAAACTTCCATAGTATTTTTTTCCCACTAGGGAAATTAATAGCTACAGGTTTCCAACATTCTTCAAAATCTCTCCTTTGTGTTAAAAAAAAGAAACTCAAACAAGGTGTACAGGGTGAATAAATGCTGAGTATATTTTCATTTTTACCCAAACTATTTCTTTAATGTGACTATAAGCAAATACAAGAATACGACTGACAATTGTATAATACAATCAGATTTCATCATAATTGGCTCTGAATGCAGACATCAACACCAAAACACAACATATACAGTTGAAGTCAGAATAATTAGCCCTCCTGTTGAATTTTAATTCTTTTAAAGGTTTCCCCAAGATGAATTCAACACATTTATAAACATAATAGTTTTAATAACTCATTTCTAATAACTGATTTATTTTATCTTTGCCATGATGACAGTAGATAATATTAGACTAGATATTTTTCATTACACTAGTATTCAGCTTAAAGTCACATTTAAAGGCTTAATAGGTAATAAGGTTAAAGTTAGGGTGATTATGCAAGTCATTGTATAACTGTGGTTTGTTCTGTAGACTATCCAAAACAAATATTGCTTAAGGGGCTAATAATATTGACCTTAAAACTGCTTTCAATAGATTAAAAACTGCTTTTATTCTAACCAAAATAAATCAGACTTTCACCAGAAGAAAAAATATTATAGAAAATACTGTGAAAAAATTACTTGCCCTGTTAAACATCATTTTGGAAATATTCACAGGAGGGTTAATAATTTTGACTTTGACTAAATATACTCAACAAACGAAGTGAATTGGTTCTGATGAAGTGTATAAACAGCCGTCTCTCAGCTTAAAGCAGAAGCGGATGGGCAGGTCAGAGAGGAATGTCTGATGAAGGGTTTTTGTGGCAATCGGTCAAACGCTGCAGGGCTTCAGTCTGCTCTCCTTAATGTCTTTCCTGTCTTCCCAGCCCATTCTGTCACAAAAACGCTCCCATATGCCATTACACTCGCTCTGAGGAACTCCATCAGCTCATTTCGCTGAACGGCGCACGGATGAAGAGCTCTCATGATTTAACACACATTCATTAGGAGTTTATATTATGTAAAGGCACTGAATTTCAGCAATATATTTACTTGATCATTCATTATTTTTAAATTAAATCATGTTATTATGTGAGCATCAAATATGATCCATTAGAGTACAAAAGAACTATGAGTTAGGGCTGCACTACACTGGGAAAATATGCAATATAGTTGTTGAGTATAGAGATAACAGTATTTCTTACGATAAAACATTTCCCTTGAACAATGCAATTTTTTATTAGCTTTGTTTTTATTTATTTGATCATATTAAAATAAACAGATCAAAGATATTTTTCAGACCCTATTAATTACAATTCAGACTAAAAAACTGTGTCAGTGTTCAAACATTTCGTCTATAAACCTCTGAATGAGTGAAAACTTGCACAGATATTCTCACGCTGATTGTCCTCTCTCGTCTCTTATTATTTATAAGTCTGGCTTCACCTATCGGGTTGTTCCAGCCAATAGCAGAAAAGTAGCTACTGTGGAGGCGGGGATAAAGATCGTAAGGCCCCAACCGATTGGTCAAATTTAGTTAAACAACCAATGAATAACATAAATTTACCACACATGACTGCAATGTTTATTGCATATACTATTATTACGATAACGACATTTTTTCGATATATTGTGCAGCCCTACTATGAAATATTTCAAGAACATTTACTTTCTCTGTTCCTCAGTGGTGAAATAATACAATTCTCAAGCCTCTAAAACATGTCAAACTCATCTTTTGTGGAGTGTTTGTTATCTCTTAATCATCATTCCATTACATGTTTTGAAGCTACTGAACTTTGATAATAAATCTAAGCATTTTAGTCAGAGAAATGACTAAACGTATAGAGTGATAACAGATTTTATGCAAGTGGTCTACTACAGCGTTTCCCAACCATGTTCCTGAAGGCACACCAACAGTACACATTTTCAATCTCTCCCTATTCAAATACACCTGAATCAAATCATCAGAACATTATAAGAGACTTGAAAACCTGAAATGAAGGGTTCAGATAAGGGAGACATCAAAAAGATGTACTGTTGGTGTGCCTTCAGGAACAGGGTTGGGAAACACCGGTCTACTATACTGTTATAAAGATCTCACCGATTAACATTTAAATATATTAGACATTCAGAGATATAAATATCAGCAATTGCTGCACCAGTATTTATGTCTGCTTATCTTGCACCTATAGGGTTGTCAGGATACTTGAATTTGGTACCAATCGATACTGACATTTTAAAAACGTCTATTTCCCGCTAACATTTGCGAGCTGTTGAGCATGTACTTAAACAGCGCTGATTTGCCATTGTGTTCACGTGCTCATCAGAAATGACTGTGATTGCCCATGAAGGTCATCAGTTCACCAAACTCACCGCTGTTTACTGAGTGTAACCACAGATACAGGGACACTTGAGCATTTCAAAGTCACGTCGATAAGCTGGTTTGTCTATAAGCTGACATACAAGTGATCCGCTGATGAATCGTGGCTTTAAAATGCTCCAGCGTCCCTGTCTGTGGTTACACTCAGTAAACAGCGGGTTGAGTTCCATGAACTGATAACATCCACGGCCAATAACAGTCATTTCTGCAGAGCACATGAACACAATGGCAGTACAGTGGTGTTTAAATACGCGCTCAACAGCACTCAAATGTTAGTGGGTATTGGATGTTTTTAAAATTTCATTACCGCTTGGTAATGAATTCTCGAATCCTGTATAGTGACAACCCTACTTGCATCTCCATTTTAAATCCATTTCATATCAAAATAAGCTATAAAAAACTATACAATAAAATATGAATAATATGTATGGAACTCTTTATATTTTGACTATATTTTAAAGGTAATAAACATGTAATTTTTTACATTGTGTGTAAAAATTCCACAAACGGTTTTATTAAAAGGTTGCATTTTTCCTACTTGGACAAACATTTGTTTTTTAAATACATATTTATTTTATTTTACTTTACATTTTGTCTATCTGTTCAATAAGTTTTAATTTTCAAAAGGTAAAATGAATTGTTGCATTTAACATATATATTTTTTTGTTAAAAAAACATGCCTTTTTATATATATTTTGCCTAAACGTACAAAACAAATAAATTTTTTCCTATTCTGTCAGCAGTTTTTGGCTCTTTTTAAATACATAAAAGATTTTTCTGACTATTATTTCATATGTCAGGCTTCACAGGGTTAACTAGTCTCAGGAGAGAGTGTATAAAGTGTGACGAGCACATGTAGATCACGCTCATGTGTTTAACAGACACTGAACTTCCTCACAAGTGATGAGTTTTCCAGTCCTGAAACGTCTAGGTAAAACTTAACTGAACACACAGATCCTGGACCAGCCTTTTCTATCAAAAACACCCAATACAGAACTTGTGAAACACCTCAGATCAGTGGTCAATGCATGCAAATTCCCTGGAAATCTGGAAAGATCTGGCTTCTGAACCCTGTGAACCATCATAAATTGATTTGTGAACTAATGCTCAGTTGACCTTCACTGCCATGCAACACGTGGCAAAGGTCCCGAACATCTGCAGAAGTCATACGAGCAAAACTAAACACAAAACACAAGTGATTTCTCAAGCCTAATGAACAAAACATTATAATGTTTCAACAACGAGGAGCTTGCAAGGTTACAAAAATCATTCGTTTAAAGATAAATCCTGTTATAACTTATATTTTGGTTTGTTTCTTGCACAGAAATGTTGTATTAGGATTTGGAATAGTGCAGACAAGTCACATATGGACTACTTTTATTCTGTTTTGTTTGTTTTTTGGAGCTCACATTATAGTTTTATATGAAAACAGCATCCATCTAAAGCTCTTCTAAGATTATATTTTGACAAAATATTAATTCAATGATCATTTATGCTAAAAAACTATGTTTTCGTATGTAATAGATAAGTTATAATAATAATAATAATAATAATAATAATAATAATAAGTTGTAATAGACAAAAATAGTTATACGCGAGTAAATGTTTAATAAATAGATCAGGGTTAAAGAAAAAGGTCATTTTAAGACAACAGGTAATTCATTCATAAATATGTAAGATTAAGAAGGATTATAGTATTTTAAAATATAATAATTAAATAATAATTAAGGCATAATAAAAAAATAAAAAGTTACTGAATTTTTTACGTTTTTTGCGAATTTTGAACGTTTAATTCTGTTTAGGTTAATTATACAATAAAAACCTTAATTAATTTTATAAGTAAAGCATTAAAATCTAAATAAAGCTTGTTTAAATATTTATAAAGCAATTACGTTAATTGTACAGTAAAAAATAAATGTTCAAAATAAAGACATACAAAAGTGAGATCCTTACTAGGCATGGGACGATAACCATTTTAAAGGTATATCGCGGTTTGGAAAGGTCAAGGTTTTAAAATCGCCAAGGTTTACTGCTATATCATTCCTACGGTATGTGTAAGATTTTTTATTTATTTATTTTTTTTAGGACAACAGTATCTCCAGCAGAAAAGATATCCAAAGATGCAGTTTTAAATGTAAAAAAAAATCTGTGTTTTTGAAACAAATGAAGACAGCAGAAGTCAAGGATTCATTTGAATTATTCAGCCTGACATGTTTACTGCTTTAAAATATTTTAAATGTTTCCAATCACAATACCGTGAAACCGTGATATTTTTATCCAAGGTTATGATGCAGTCAGAATCTTAATCTGGTCCATGCCCAAGTATTACCATAATATTTTTCTTTAAATCCTGAAAAAGCTCCAAAAAAAGATTGAATATTATATGTATTTACCTGAATGTCTTCTAATTAACAATTAATCGACATTAGAGAACTGCGAACATGCAAATATGTTGTTAAATGTCAAATGCTGACTCAATCTCAGGGATCATTTAAATGAATATTCTAGGTCGAAGGTGTAAAGCTGACAAAGAAAATGCTGGAATCCCAAACACAAAAACTAAAAGTCACATATTCATCTCAGTAACATGTTCACTTTCGCTCCAGGTTTGAATTCACTCTTCTTTCTGATCCCATCCTGTTTTTACAATCAATTGAAATTCACGTTTCTAAATTGAGGACATAAAAACCACCTGACAGAAACTACCAGAAACAAGTCCAGACATGAGCTCTCAGAAGCCTCTCAGATCCTCAAAAAGCCTTTCATTTACACGTCTATGGACCCGGATTAATAGTTTGCGGTGATAAAAACAGACATTGTGCGAGAACAAACAGCATCAGACGCACACCGAGAACAGATACCAGCAGACATGACATTAACAAACAATGAGCGTCTTCACAGAGAGAACGGAGGGCTTGTGGGATTTGCAGTTTTGGGTTTCATGTGTTGAAAATGCTCCGCTGCCCAGAGGCTCAAGAACTGGCTGACCATGAAGAAGAGGAAGAGGGGAAGATCGTCTAATGGAAAACACAGAGACGCTGCCAAGAGCATGGATGAGACTCGGGAGAAAAGAGACGAACACATGAACACATGCTGACTAACCTTTCAGCCCGAGGCGCAGGGCCCCTCATAATCAACCTGAGCTTCAGATCTTAAAGGGATAGTTCACCCAAAAATGAAAATCCCCTCATCATTTACTCACACTTAAGTGGTTAAACTTACATCCCAGTCTTAATGGAGATGCATGCCTCACGTTACATTTTTTGCTAAATGTAAAACGCATTGCTAGGGGTGCATTTGCTCAGGGCTTCTGGTAGTACCTAGAATAGCAAAGTCGAGTAAAGGAGGTCGAGCCTTCTCACTTATGGCTCCTAAACTCTGGAATAGCCTTCCTGATAATGTCCGAGACTCAGACACACTCTCACAGTTCACATCATTTAGTAAAGCATACACTCAGTGCACCACTTAGCGATATGATACATAAATG
>NC_079445.1:43439326-43466826 GCF_903798145.1 Danio aesculapii | reverse complement strand
CTAACTTACCTGAACTGTCTCCATCACTGCTCCTATCAAATGTCCAGTCTGCATCATTGTCATGGTCACTAAAACCCATCTCATCCTCACTTTCATCTGCAGGAAGAGCCAGTTCTGTCCTTTTCTTCTTCCACTTATCATAGAACATGGTGGTCCTCACTAATACACTGTTCCCTGTATTTATACCTAATCAAAAGTATTGCTATTAAAATGTGATTTTATCTATAATGCAAATGCCATTAATATCTGACTAATCAACATTATATTACTAGCATTCATGTTGTTATTGTTACAACTTTAAAGATCACAGCTGCTAGCTAGCTAACCCATTGCAATATTGCATATCCCACTATTGCACAGTGTTGCCATTTGGCAACTAATTTGATAAAAACTTTTTTTGTGCTGTGAATATGTCATCAGAACTTACTGGTGATGTCTCCGATTTTTTGTGGATCTGACATGAGCTGATCCTTGGTTTTGTTTTTTGATGTTTTCATTTGCATTCAGCAACTACTCACAATAAATGCCAGTCTGTCAGAAATCGCGCCACAGAAAAACACTGCACGCCATGTGACCTAACCAAAGCACATCATTGGCTAAACTAAGTTCTTCTCTTTCCAACAAAACAATTAGAATGCTGTTCTTAAAGAAACAGTGGCAGGGAATTGAACTTAAATAACATGTTGCCATATGGCAACGCCGTGCAGTAGAGGGTTCAGGCATTGTAATCAGAATGTGAAAACGCATATCCTAAATAATAATAAATGTTAACAAAAAAAGTGCAAGCTAATGATTAACAGAGGCTGTGATATCTATTTTCTGCTGTCAGACACCCACATGAAAATATACTATAGTAATTTATAGTAAATATTATAGTGTTTTTAACCAAACTAACACTGACTCCTCCAATAGAGATGGAGATGTTGCTCAATCAGCTAAAATGTTGCTAAAATTGGTTTTTATGTATGGGCAATACATATTGAATCTCCAAAAATGATGTCGGTCATGTCCATGTGTGTGCGATAAGTCCATATATTGCTTATTGTGACAGGCCTAACAATGATAGAAATTAAATAAACGGCACTTTATGGTTTTTAGTGATGTATTGAGGTACAGAAAATCTATATTAAATGTAAAATAACTATGGAGTCCTCATTGTATAAATAAATACATTTGTTTACTGTTAAAGTGGCAGACTTTGTCATTTCTTGTGCCCAAACAGTTGAAGTTCACTTGAAATCTTAGTCACAGGCCTTGAAAACACATCAGAAATCTTTCACACTATTATATTAGGGTTAAATTTTGCAATCACATCATGTGCTCTGAACTGTTTCCTGGTTAATTATAATTCCAACTTGACATAGCAGACCCTGCGATGTGTCCATTGCGGATTCGCACATTGCGATATTGATGCTGGAACTATATTGTACAGCCCTAGTGCCATGCCTAGTCATAACCCAATGTTAAGTCAAAGATGAACAAACTCAATGTTAAATTACACTTTTAAACCAAATAGTTGGGTTTCCCCATATTTTACTCAACATTATGACAACCCAGCATTTTTTGTGTACACATACAGTTGCAGACAAAATTATTAACCCTCCTGTACAATTTTAATTCTTAAAAAATAAAATTAATGGAGAGATTTTTGTGCATTTTAAACAAAATAGTAAATACTAACTTTCAATAACTGATTTCTTTTATCTTTGCCATGATGACAGTACACAATATTTTTCAATTATTTTGCAGCATTCAACAAAACAATAAAATAAAAAAAATTTAAAAAAATAAAATAAAATAAATAAATAAATAAATATATATATATATATATATATATATATATGATAGGAAATGCTGTGAAAAATGCACTTACTCTGTTAAACAGCACTTTATATTTTATATAATATTGATATAACACATTGATTTATATGTACCGTATCAATGTTAAGTTGCATTAGAGACTCTGGGCCCTATCATACACCTGGCTCAATAAGGCGCAAGACGTGTTTGCCCCGACGTGTTACTATTTTTCAACCAGCGCAACCTTAATTTTCCCATTTTCTGCCACGTTGTTCAAACAGCAAATACATTTGTGCCACTTTGTGAACTCATGGGTGTTCTAGTCTAGAAAAGGGGTGTGTTAAGGCGCATTGTTGGTGCGTTGCTATTTTGAGGAACTATAGACTGTGCAATAGACCAGCTGAAAACAGGTCTAAAGTTCAGCGCAGAGTGCGTTAGTTGAACGCCTTGCTTGCACATTGCTTAAAACATGCAGGATGTACAGCAATACACAAATATCTTTACAAATGAAAAAAAAATTATTAAAATATTGCTAAAATATTACTTTCTACATAAATATAAAAACCGCCGCCTCCGTGCCTTCATCTTGGGGGGCTTTTTTTCAGTTTATTCAGGACCACTTGCTTTTGTGTAACGTTATTATTATTAGTTTTAGTAGTAGTAGTATTTATTATATGCATATTTATATTTGTTTTATTGAAAACAAGCTTAGATTTGTCCACCTGTCGGGTTTTAAACTATATGGGGGATAGAACATGTGTTTGGATGCAACTCAGTTTTTTGACCACACTTCGTTATTATTGCTCATTTATTCGTTTGCTGAAAAATTAGAACTGAATTTAGAAATAGTTTTGAAACAAATCATTGTGCTTAACAAATGCATTTAATTATGTAGGCTAATGGATGTCTTCAGTGGAGTGTACAACACCGTTTCCTTATCCACGAAAGAGAAAAAGAGAAAGTGAAAGTGAAGGCCGAGGCCGAGGGCAACTGACTCTTAAAAGGAATGAGAGATGAGACTCTGATTGGTTTAATCTCAAAACACATCCAGAACTCAATAAGAGAATAAGCACAACCCTGTTAGACCATGCACCGCAGCGCACAGCGTAATTTTCCATCCTTAAAATAGCAAAAGTGGATTCGGACACGCCCTTAATGCTTTTGCACTCTGCGCTTTAGACTTTGCGCCTAGATCGTTAAAATAGAGCCCTATGGTTTTATTTGTCTTTGCATGTTTTACGAGGGGGAAAAAAAGAATTTGAGTCAAGCAATGGTAAACAAAGAACTTACACGCTAGATTACAGCATGTCAAACAGAAATAGTGTATTCGTTGCACTGACAAAAAACTCAATATGCTCAGTCAATCTGTTTAAGAGGACACAGGGAAAACTATTCTTCACCTAACGTAAAGGGATAGTTCACTCCAAATTAAAACTCTTATACTCACCCTCAAGTAGTTCCAACCCAAAAGAAAATCACTTTCTTTTATATGTTGAACACAAAAGAAGATATTTTTAAGAATGTTGGAAATCAGTAACTATTGACTTCCCTAGTATAGAAAAAAAAACAAATACTATGAATGTCATTAGTTCCTATTTCCCAATATTTTTCACTTCTTTTGTCTTCAACAGAAAAGATATCAACTCAAAGAGGTTTCGAACAAGTGAAGGATGAGTAAATGATGACACACTTTTCAGTTTTGGGTGAACTGTCCCTTTAAGACTTTAAGATCGTAATCACAGTTTACTAATGGCTCACAATATTTAGTCAGCCCAGTGTAAAAATTGGTCGCATGAGAAAATTAATTACATTGTAGAGGCTTGTCATGTGCCACATTAAAACACAGACTGTTGTGCTTTTGTTTGATGTGAACTATTAGCTGTAGCTTGTTCAGTAACTAAACTCCTGACGGCTGCTGCTGATCTCAATCAGTCGTGGAGACCACCAGTGAGACTCGTTCTGCTTTATAAATGTTTCTCATCTCACTGCTTCCGTTTAAGATTAAAAATAACATATACATAAAGCACTTGCGGGACTAAGAGCTAAAGATGCCAATTATTGCTAATACTGTTGAGAAGATTTGTTTTCTTTTGGATGTTGAACAGGAAAATAGGATTTCCGTATAACCAAGTGTACATTTCCATGACTATTATGTAGTTAAAATATATTCATTTTTTGTGAAGTTTAGCATAACCCATTCACAACTTAAAAAAAATGGCTATTCACAACACTGTAAAAAATCTTCCTGCCTTATTTATTTTAGTTTTAAACTTTTTTAGTTGTAAGAACAACCAATCTTTTAAACTTTTCTAGTCATCTCAACTTAAATCAGTCAAATCAGTTAAACATATTTTGTTATAACTTTGTATAGCTACAAAACAAAATAGGAATTGAGTTAAAGTAACACAAAAACTTTTGTTTTAATTACTTTTTTTTCATTTATTATTATTTATTATTTATTTATTATTTCATTTATTATTGTACTTATTTACAGTGAAGAAATTATGTAAATAATGACTTATTTATTTTCAAACATTCGTTTCATTGTAATCTGGACTAAACATGGTAGAAAAACTATGTGTGCTCTGATTGTTTATTATTTTAGGCTGCTTTCATTGGCCTGTCTGATTTATAATGAGAATACTCAATAAAAGCAGCTCAGTTTTACTTATACAGAAAGTTAGTGAACAAATGGAAATATATAATATTTCCATATAAGTATATAACACTAAAATGCACAAAAATATAATTTATTGCTCGAAATATTCCACTCTGTCAATAGAGACAGATATGCTGCAAATATTGTGGCAAATATTAAAAAAGAAGCCATAAACTCTGTCATTCGAGGTATCAAGACTATATTAAGTCTTATAAAGCGGCTTATAAAACAATTCAAAAGCTTAAATAAACAGAAAATGAATCATGAATCATTAATTGATCATTTATACAGAGCGAAATGCAGTGCTTTGAATGAATTTTTACCAAATATACATATACAAATATATGCATTTTCAATGTATGACAGAGAAGCTTGGACATTCTGCATAATATCTCATTTTATTTTTTGACGGCATCAAGTCAATCAGTTATATGTGAATGTTTATATTTACCACATGCTTTTTACCCAACAATATTCAGCAATCTGGTTTGGTGACTAAATAAAAACAAAAGTTTTTTGGGTAAACTATTGCTTTAAATGACTTTAGGGAACAAACAAACTCAGCAAAACATTTACTCCGGCGCCCAAGGAAAAAGCAAGCTCAACGTAGTTGAATATTAATCATGACGATTCCCTTGAATGCACAACTGAGGTTTATACATGAAAAACAAAAGACTACAGCTCAGGCCTCTCCAGATGCTAATCGCACCCCCAGAAACCATTGCACTCGCTGGAAACAATTTGGAGATGCTTGCTAAATGTTTGCGAGGTTTTGGCTGACATCACTCCCAGTACATTCGGAGAGCTTAACCAGATGCAAGGGGACGGGACTTTTGTTAAACCGATTACACAGATGGTAATATCCATCCCGTAATGAATTCCTTCATTTCTGTAACAGAGATACTGAAGTCGAGGTCAGTCTCTGAGAAGGAAAGGAAAAGTTAGGCTCATTTCTGCACCTTTTTTCTGGCAGAGGGATTTCTCACAGAGCTCGTTGGAAATGCTATTGAGCCGAGAGGCCTGGGACTTCCGGAGAGAACAACCACTTTAATCCGAATCCAACAGGCCCCCATCGGAGCTCCAATTGAGCCTCCTGCCCCCTCGGCTGGAGCCCAGAAAAGCTTAGAGGCCAATTGAAATATCCACCTTTGTTTTTCCAGACTCTTAAGCTGAACTGTGGTGGCTAGGAAGTCAAAAACAAGATAAAATGCATAGACAGAATATTTTAAACTCTCTACTGACACCACATGCAACAGTTTTAAGGCATCATAGTAATAAATGTAATGATATACACTAAATTAAAATAAAGTTTTGAAAGTGTGAGTGGTGTTTTGTACATGAAATATGTGGTGAAAAATTATTATTTTGAACAGCAGTGACCGCTCTAGGCTTGTTTTGAACAGCAGACGGCACTCTAGGCTTGTTTTGAACAGCAGATGGCGCTCTGGGCTTGTTTTGAACAGCAGACGGCGCTCTGGGCAAGTTTTTAAACAGCAGACGGCGCTCTGGGCTTGTTTTTAAACAGCAGACGGCGCTCTGGGCTTGTTTTTAAACAGCAGACGGCGCTCTGGGCTTGTTTTTAAACAGCAGACGGCGCTCTGGGCTTGTTTTTAAACAGCAGACGGCGCTCTGGGCTTGTTTTTAAACAGCAGACGGCGCTCTGGGCTTGTTTTTAAACAGCAGACGGCGCTCTGGGCTTGTTTTTAAACAGCAGACGGCGCTCTGGGCTTGTTTTTAAACAGCAGACGGCGCTCTGGGCTTGTTTTTAAACAGCAGACGGCGCTCTGGGCTTGTTTTTAAACAGCAGACGGCGCTCTGGGCTTGTTTTTAAACAGCAGACGGCGCTCTGGGCTTGTTTTTAAACAGCAGACGGCGCTCTGGGCTTGTTTTTAAACAGCAGACGGCGCTCTGGGCTTGTTTTTAAACAGCAGACGGCGCTCTGGGCTTGTTTTTAACAGCAGACAGCACTCTAGGCTTGTTTTTAAACAGCAGACGGCGCTCTGGGCTTGTTTTTAACAGCAGACAGCACTCTAGGCTTGTTTTTAACAGCAGACAGCACTCTAGGCTTGTTTTTAACTGCAGACGGCGCTCTAGGCTTGTTTTTAACTGCAGACGGCGCTCTAGGTTTGTTTTTAACAGCAGACGGCGCTCTGGGCTTGTTTTTAACAGCAGACGGCGCTCTGGGCTTGTTTTTAACAGCAGACGGCGCTCTGGGCTTGTTTTTAACAGCAGACGGCGCTCTGGGCTTGTTTTTAACAGCAGACGGCGCTCTAGGCTTATTTTTAACAGCAGGCAGATGGCGCTCTAGGTTTGTTTTTAACAGCAGACGGCGCTCTGGGCTTGTTTTTAACAGCAGACGGCGCTCTGGGCTTGTTTTTAACAGCAGGCAGACGGCGCTCTAGGCTTGTTTTTAACAGCAGACGGCGCTCTGTGCTTGTTTTTAACAGCAGACGGCGCTCTAGGCTCGTTTTTAACAGCAGATGGCGCTCTAGGTTTGTTTTTAACAGCAGATGGCGCTCTGGGCTTGTTTTTAACAGCAGATGGCGCTCTGGGCTTGTTTTTAACAGCAGACGGCGCTCTGGGCTTGTTTTTAACAGCAGACGGCGCTCTAGGCTAGTTTTGAACAGCAGACGGCGCTCTAGGCTAGTTTTGAACAGCAGACGGCGCTCTAGGCTAGTTTTGAACAGCAGACGGCGCTCTAGGCTAGTTTTGAACAGCAGACGGCGCTCTAGGCTAGTTTTGAACAGCAGACGGCGCTCTAGGCTAGTTTTGAACAGCAGACGGCGCTCAAGGCTTTGAACAGGAGACAGAGCTCAAGGTTAGTTTTGAACAGCAGATGGCGCTTTAGGGTAGTTTTGAACACCAGGCTGCGCTGTAGATTAGTTTTTAACAGCAGACAGCACTCTAGGCTTGTTTTTAACAGCAGACGGCGCTCTAGGCTTGTTTTTAACAGCAGACGGCGCTCTAGGCTTGTTTTTAACAGCAGACGGCGCTCTAGGCTTGTTTTTAACAGCAGACGGCGCTCTAGGCTTGTTTTTACCAGCAGACGGCGCTCTAGGCATGTTTTAAGCAGCAGACGGCGCTCTAGGCTTGTTTTGAACAGCAGATGGCACTTTAGGGTAGTTTTGAACACCAGACTGCGCTGTAGATTAGTTTTTAACAGCAGACAGCACTCGAGGCTAGTTTTAAAAAGTAGACGACGCTGTAGGCTAGTTTTAAACAGCAGGCGGCACTTTAAGCTAGTTTTGAACAGCAGCTGGTGCTCTAAGCTAGTGTTTAATACCAGACAGCGCTCTTGACTAGTTTTGTAATTTGCCTAAACCTTTCTAAACGTAATCAATGATTATTTTAAGTTCAAGTGGTATTAGTAAGCATCTACAAAAATCGATGCAGAATCAATTTCTCAAACAATTTGTCAACACAGCTCTACAAAACAGCATTAAAAAAAATCAACTATTTTATAAAAGATTCTGCCAAAAACAAACAAAAAAGTTCACCTCTCCTCTGAAAGACGTTTAATTTGGGGCATTGTTCATGTTTACTACCAAGAAACCTAAACAAACTATTAAACCATAACAAGTATGTAGTAAGTAGTACAGCACATACACTGAAAAAAATTATCCAAGAGATGATTTCTTGGATTTACTCATTTTTTTACGTTAAGCGGTCGTAAACAATTTATTTGGGCTGAATTTAAACAAACAAATTAAGATGAATATTATTAAATTTAATTTGTTTGTTTAAAATCAACACAAATAAATGGTTTGCAACAGTTTTGCAGACATCATTTTTTTCAGTGCTACACTGTGGATGCATCAAACCACTTTTTGGTTTTATCCAAAATTATTTTGCTATTCCTTTAAAGAACCAAAGCACCACAGAAACAACTTTATCCCAAAAATGTGCTTTTTGGGTTTCACAGCTCATCATCTCCAAGCTTGCACAATTGAAATCGGTCACATTATAAAAAGCAAGAAGTTCAACAATGTATCGTCTGAGTTGTCAGTGCAGAAGAAAAACTAACGGCCCACAAGAACACACAATTCATTTACACCTGAAGTGTTTCTCTCAACAGGACGGCTTTGATGTAGCAGCGGAGGGAGGTGATCTGTGCTTCCTAAAAGGAAATGCCAAAGAATTTTAATAGAGCCAACAGTTCACTGACTTCCTATGGGAAATGACTTCAAAGCAGCTCTGCCCCTATAAGACAATGAGATTGAGGGGCAATCTGTCCGTCAATAGCCTGTCTGTCATCAGCAAACTACCCAGACATGGGTCAACAGGAAGAAAAGCAGAAGACAAACACTGCCAACACAACACAAACGTGTGGAAAGTCTCACATTACAGCCATTTTCATTTTTTCAGTCATGTTTGGATCCATTTATTTTTATAAAAGGATGAACTGATATCTGTAGGTGGTTTTGGGGTTGTTTACTCATATAAAAGAAATTAAATAGTGCTAAAGTAAAATAAATTGTATATATACACTATATTTATGAAATTGTGGTCCTCCTTTTATTGTTTTTTTTATTGCAATAGTAGTTAATGAATAATATACATTTTTTTATTTATTTTTCAGCCTGAGTGCAATACTATTAATGAAATATTCTGAAAAATCTGCAGGATTTTATCATTTTTAATCCAAGTAAATTCTGTGTTCATGAATATATGAATTGCGTAACTGAAACTATGTATTTTGTGTGCTTGTATGTTTTATGTGCTATTATGTCACACTATAAGCTATCAATGTTAATTGTGTTGTCATTAAAAGCTGTAAAATCGCTCGCTAAACACATGAACAAATGTAACGTACAGGCAAATAACTAAACAAATGTTCATGATTTTAATAATGAAATTCTTAAGCTGCTGTCTTGCCTATATAAAAAATGTAAATATCAAAAATATTTAAACATTAAAGTGGTTAAAATTGAGAATAAAACTACTATGTTCCATTTATTTTTCCATGTGGCTCACTCAAAACATGAAAACACAAGTCATGTATAAGCAAATAACTAAACAAATGCTCATGATTTTAGTAATGAAACACTCCCATTGTTGTTTTGTCTATACAAAATAAAAATATCAAAAAATTAAAATATTAAAGCGGTTAAATGTGAAAATAAAACGTCAATGTTTCCTATTACGTTCCATTATTTTTCCATGTTTTTGGCTCACTAAAACATGAAAACAAAAGTCATGTATAACCAAATAACTAAACAAATGCTCATGATTTTAGTAATGAAACACACACATTGTTGCCTTGTCTATACAAAATAAAAATATCAAAAAATGAAAATAATTAAGTGGTTAAAAGTGAAAATAAAACTACTACGTTCCATTTATATTTCCATGTTTTAGGCTCACTATATTTAAGTCACATATAATCAAAAACTGAACAAATGTTCATGATTATAGTAATCAAACACCTATATTGCTGCCCTGTCATACAAAAAAAGTTAAATATCAAATAAATTTGAGCATTAAAGTAGTTAAAAGTAAAAGTAAAGCTATGTTCCATTTATTTTTCCATGTTTTTGGCTCACTAAAAACATCATGTTTTCATGTTTTTAGTGAGCAAAATCTAAAATGTTCATAATTTTAGTAATGAAACGCTCACATTGCTGTCCTGTCTATACAAAAAACACTTTAAATAGAAAAAAATGAACATATTAAAGTGGTTAAATGTGAAAATAAAACTTTAATGTTTCCTACTATGTTCTATTTATTTGCTATGTTCCACTATGCTTTTGGCTCACTAAAAACATTTTTAAAAAGTTATTTATATGCAAATAACTCAAATGTTTATGATTTTAGTAATGAAACACTCCAATTGTTGTCTTGTCTATACAAAATAAAATTCAAACATCAAAAAACTAAAACATTAAAGTAGTTAAAATTGAAAATAAAACTACTAGGTTCCATTTATTTTCCATGTTTTTGGCTCACTAAAAACATGAAAACAAAAGTCACATATAAGCAAAATATAAACAAATGTTCACGATTAAAGTAATGAAACACTTACATTGCTGCCCTATCATAAAAAAAGGTAAATATTAAATAAATTAAAACATTTAAGTGGTTAAAAGTGACAAATAAAACTACTATCCATTTACTCTTACATGTATTATTTCGTTCTGAAAAGGTTGTTGCATTCCATACTTGTACGAAGCCAACAAAAAACAAAAATTCAAGCAAAGGCTCCAACGAAAATCTGGCAAACCCTTTTTGATTTCCATCTAGCCTAGTCTACCACCATTCAATCCATTCACAAAAGCATCAACAGCAACAATAGCTCAACAGCAGAGCCTACAGAGAGACTCATTCACACATCTGACCCCCTAAAAGGCCATTTCCCAAAGCTTAATGCTCCTGTCCGGATGAACACTGTTTGTACAAGCCTTACGCATTAAATAAGAACACGGTGACTTAAACACAGCATAAATCATACAGGTGCACTCTTGAAAATAAACACTCATCAAGTTATTTTGGCTTTATAAGGCTAATAATAGCTGCAGTTTCTATTATATCAATGTTTTTGGCGTTTATTCCACATATACATGGATTAAATAAGGATGAATAGGGTTTAATTCCTTTTTTAAATCTACTTGTAGTGATAGTTTTGTTTTTAGTTTTGGGACCATCTCAGGACGAGCAACCAAGCAGTTTTCTTGTGTGGCTAGTGAGTGGTTTTTGAATATTGTAACTTGTCAAACAAGCTAATAACTAACTTGGACAAGCTGGCAATTTCCAAAACCAAAAGCTGTTGTTAAAACAAGAAGTTAAAATACCCTCAAATGGCAACAGAGCTCATTTTAAAGTAATAGTTTACCCAAAAAAATTTAATTATGTCATTAAAACAAAATAATATATATAATATATATATTGATTAATGTTGGGAACATGTAACCACTGCCATCCATAATAGGAAAAACGAATACTATGGTCTAAGTCTAAGGGACTAAGTCATTGGCTACAGGTTTCTAACATTTTTCAAAATATCTTCTTTTATGTTCAACAGAATAACAGAAAACTCAAACTGGTGAGGAAGCAAATGGTGAGTAAATGATGACAATTTTCATTTTTGGGTGAACTATACCTTTAAATCTCGTAAACACCAACAAACACAACTTGTCGTACAAATGAAAATAAATATAGTACATATATATTTACCCAAAAGATAATGTTAATTCAGTTTGTGATAAAACTTTCATCATTTAAACTTCAAACTTAATTTTAATGAGTAGGTAACTTCAAATATCCAGGTAGACTAAGTTAACATGACTAAACCATAACAAACACACACACAACCTGCAGTAAAAATATATATATATTTTCTACTTAAATTTAACACATTTTATGACCAATATTTCACCAGAGTCCTAGAAATAATTTATGAAAACCTCAAGCTCAATTTAAACTTGACATATCCAGGTAACATGACATGACTAAACTTGTTGGTAGACTTTTAGCTCGTGTCACTGACAGAAACATCGCACGCGATCTTGTTAAATCGGTTTTTACCTTATAGTTGCATTTATCCGAGTTTCCCCTCTTTCCTCCGTTCACCGAAGCGCTGTAGCACAGAAATAAGCATAAAGGCGTGAAAAAATGCGCAAGTCTCCGTGACCCAGCCATTCCTGTCCGTCCATGAAGCTCCTCTGAAGTGAATGAACGCTAGCGATCTGTGAGCGTGCACGAGACTCAAGGTGGAGCTCCGTGAACACGCGCGCGCGTCCCCGTGAAATTATGCAGAATGTCATTCATTCAATTTATACCTATATTTTACAGTCTATGATTCATACAAGTGATCCAAAAAGTAGGCGAAAACACAGACACAAAACCGGTCTGAAGTTGTATCGTGTTTGTAGAAAAAGCCAACAATACAATGCAAATGCAGCCTATTTGTCAAAACTGTGGATTTTTTTATGCCAATCATTTGAAAATTTAATAAAAATGTAAATATTAAATATCATGTTCCATAAATGTATTAAAACTTAATTTTTTATTAGTATTATGCACTGCTAAGAACTTAATTTGTTCAAGTTTAAAGGTGATTTTTCTCAATATTAAATTTTTTTGAAACCTCAGATTGCAGATTTTCAAATAGTTCATTCATTCATTCATTTTCAGCTTAGTCCCTTTATTAATCAGGGGTCGCCACAGCGGAATGAACCACCAACTTATCCAGCATATGTTTTACTCAGCGGATACGCTTCCAGCTGCAACCCATCACTGGTAAACACCCATTCACACACATACACTACGAACAATTTAGCTTACCCAATTCACCTGTAGCGCATGTCTTTGGACTTGTGGGGGAAACCGAAGCACCCAGAGGAAACCCACGCCAACACAGGGAGAACATGCAAACTACACACAGAAATGCCAACTGACCCAGCCAAGGCTTAAACCAGAGACCTTCTTGCTGTGAGGCGATTGTGCTACCCACTGTGACACCCTCAAATAGTTGCATCTCGGCTAAATATTGATCTAAGAAACCATACATCAACCTAAAGTGTATTCATTCAGCTACATTTCAATGAAAAAAGACCCTTAATGAATGGCTTTGTGGTCACAGCTTGCTAAATCTTTAGCTAAAACTGTGGTCCTTAATGATTTATAAATTGTAAGGCACTTTGAGAGTCGAAACAATGCAAACAGTCAAACACAAAATGAATACCCAGGCATCTGACGACACGTTGAGCTTTTATTATCAAGCAAAACAATGAGTATGTGCAAGAAACTGAACATTATTTATGAATCTGGATGAATGTTGTGAATAATATACAGTTTCCTGCACAGATAATCAGTTTACTTCATTAAATGCCAATGTTTCATTAAGAGAATGCAGTGTTAATTTAGTGTTGTATTTTTTTTACTCTCAACTTGCTGGTAGCCATTGACAAGTTACTGAAGAAAAAAAACATCTTAGGTGAATAAAACAGCAAACTGTCTATAAATTGTGGTGAAATTTCTACTACAGTAAGTAAGAAAGAAAAACGTAAGGGATAAAGTACATCCAGGAGGTTGTAATAACAGAATATAGCCTCACAGGTTTATCAGCACTGTTAACAGACTGAAGGGTTTATTCTGGGAAAACAACTATCTGGATGTACTTTATCCTGCTTATTACAAGGCTACTTGCCACAAAAATAAAAAAATAGACACAAAATTTCAGGGGTCGCCACAGTTGAATGAACCACCAACTATTCCAGCATATGGTTTATGCAGCGGATGCCCTTTCGGCCACAAGGCAGTACTAGGAAACACTCATACACTCACATTCACACACACACTCATACACTACGGCCAATTTGGTTTATTCAATACCCCTATAGCGCATGTGTTTTGGATTGTGGGGGAAACTGGAGCACCCGGAGGAAGCCACACCAACACCAACACGGGGAGAACATGCAAACTCCACACAGAGATGTCAACAGGCTCAGTCAGGACTCGAACCAGCAACCTTCTAGCTGTGAGGCGAGAGTGCTAACCACTGAGCCACCGTACCACTTGTTTTGAGTTATAATAGTTTAATAAATCTTTAATTAAATGCACAGTTGACAGAATCGGAAACAGCTGATGGAGTATACACTAACCTGTCCATTATTCAGCCACAAGATAGCGTCAAACAGTCAAAAAAAACAAAGCTGACAGAAACGAATGAATAATATACACTGTATTTAATAAAGCATACTTACCTACGTATTATACGTTCACAAAACGACGACAAAAAGGTCAAAACAGTCAAAAACCGTGGCGTGAAAGACAAGAGAAACATATGAATGTGGATATAAGTATATGCAGTTGCTATGGGAATAACATACCTTTGAATGTCGCGACTGACCAATCAGAAGCAAGTATTCCAGACAGCCGTGAAATAAACGTTATTCAATTCAATTCAATTCACCTTTATTTCTATAGCGCTTTTACATTTTACAATGTAGATTGTGTCAAAGCAGCTTCACATAGATTATAGTGAATTGAAACAGAGTCAGTTCAGTTTTCAGACTTTAAGTTCAGTTTAGTTCAGCTCAGTTCAGTGTGGTTTAATATTCACTGCAGCGAGTCCAAACACTGAAGAGCAAATCCATCGATGCGCAGCTCTACAGGTCCCGAACCATGCAAGCTAGTGGCGACATACATATACTACGCTGTTGAGTGTGTATAAGTACATAGTGCACAAGTGCATTGTGTATTGTGTGCCATTTGGGACGCAGCCAAGGTGTTTGGGCATGCACAATCGCAATACACGTACACAAATACACAAATTAAACTGAATACAGCACAATCACCTCACAGCAATAAGGTCGCTGGTTCGAGCCCCGGCTGGGTCAGTTGGCGTTTGCGTGAAGTTTGCATGTTCTCCCCGTGTTGGCAAGGGTTACCTCCGGGTGCTCCGGTTTCCCCCACAGTCCAAAAACATGCACTATAGCTGAATTGGATGAACTAAATTGGCCGTAGTGTATCAGTGTGTGAATGTGAGAGTGTATGGGTGTTTCCCAGTACTGGGTTGCAGCCAAGGTGTTCGGACATGCACAATGGCAATACAATCATTTAAATTAAATTGAATGGTCAGCTGAAAGGGCATCCGCTGTGTAAAACATATGCTAGAATAGATGGTGGTTCATTCCGCTGTGGCGACCCCTGATTAATAAATTGACTAAGCCGAAAAGAAAATGACTGAATTACATTGAATACAAAAAATGCAAAAAAAAAAAAAATAATAAAGCCTTTATAATATTTATTAGGAAATCTAAATTAAATATGATTATTTACATCCTTAAATGTTATTGTCTGTTTATCAGATCAAATCAACACAATCTCACGGCAATTCGTAACTTTTTTTTTAGTGGCTAATTCGTACGAATTCGTACGATCTAATTCGTACAATTTAGTACGATTTGCTCATCCTCCAATGACGGTTGGGTTTAGGGGCGGGGTTAGGTGCCACGCCTCCTTTTTAAAATCCTACCATTTCGTACGACTGAACTCGTACAAATTCGTACGAATTAGCCACTAAACTGTCAAAACGTAAAATACTTACGTTTTCTCGTGAGATCAGGCTGGATCAAATACATATTTTAAATACCTTAAAACAGTACCTCCAGCAGGAAATTTTCACAGTATGTCTGATAATATTTTTTCTTCTGGAGAAAGTCTTATTTGTTTTATTTCGGCTAGAATAAAAGCAGTTTTTAATTTTTTCTGAACCATTTTAATTTCAAAATTATTAGCCCCTTTAAGCTATACTATTTTCAATAGTCTACAGAGCAAACCATTGTTATACAATAACTTAAGCTGTATAGAAGTGTCTTGAAAATTATCTAGTCAAATATTAATTACTGTCATCATGTCAAAGATAAAATAAATCAGTTATTAGAAATGAGTTATTAAAATTATTATGTTTAGAAATGTGTTAAAAAAAATCTTCTCCCCGTTAAACAGAAATTGGGGGAAAAAAATAAACAGGGGGGCTAATAATTCAGGGGGGCTAATAATTCTGACTTCAACTATGTAATTAATATGCAAATACATCTATTAAAGCATATTATCCACACTGCATGCTGGAAAAATTGCACTCCAACGGCATGCTTTTATTAGAAATTACATACTTTATTATGCATGTGTTATCTCTCATTTACAAAGAAATATAGCTCATTATTGAACCTTTTTCATATATACCACCACATTTGAACGCATTATAATTTCCAGTTACAAAAGCCATGAGATGAGGGATTCACACCCTGTTTTGACACGCCTGAAACAATGTGAGACATGTGAAATATGTCAGATGAGTGGATGCATAAGTGAAATTTTGAATGATCTGTTATGATGTTGTGAGGTCACGGTCGGGAACTGTTATTGCGTTCGCTTTTGTTGGTTCGGTGTGTTATTTTTGTGTGTTTTTGATTGCTGAGGCACATTCTGTGAAAGAACAAACCTGTAATCTTAAAATTACACACCAGTCTGTACAAACCAGACACATAAAAGCAGATTCTCTTCCCTCAAATCAAAACTGGCTTCAGATGATACGCAATATCCAGTTATGTGCAGGTGTGAGACAACCTTTCAATAAGACAAAAAGTTTCCACAGGGTACAAACTATTGAAGAAAGCTAAGGGTGTATTCACAAAACACCTTAAAAGTTAAAAGTAATATTAATTCCTTACATTTATACAGCGCTTTTCTGTACAATCAATGTGCTTTTACACATTTTTTGTGTGTGTGTGTGTGGGGAGGGGGGGGGTGCTCCTCATCCAGCACCAGTGTGCAGCGTCTACCTGAATGACTCGATGGAAGCCATATTGTGCCAGACCACACACCAGCTGATTGGTGGAGAGGAGACAATAATGAAGCCAATTGTGATATGGGGATGGTTTGGAAGCCATGATGGACAGAGGCCAGTGGGAAAATTTGGCCAATATGCCGGGGTTAAACCCCTCTTTTTCGAAGGACATCCTGGGATTTTAATGACCACAGAGACCTCCTCTCAGGACCTCGGTTTAACGTCTCACTTAGACTGGTTCATACTTCTGCATCGAGTGATTGGCGTGAACCCTGGTGCCTGCCTTCCGCGTAGTCATGCATTTATACTTCTGCCTTCTGTTTGTGTTGCTCTGCAATAACAACCTGACAGTAGGCTTTTATGTTCCTCTGTGTCGAGATTCTTCATGGGTGTTTTGTTTTTTCTGAAAGCTACAAGTAGCCAAAACTCGCTCATTCACAGGCGGGAGACGTCAGACGTGCAACAACTTTAATTATAAGGTAAGGTCTCCATCTGGAGCTCCTTCACGGGACTCCACACTTGTAAACTCTCCCTATATCAGGCTTGCGGCTCTTAGCACCTCCCACACTTGTCAGTGCTACTAAGCCGACCAATCACAGAGATTGAGCTACGCGTTATTGCGATGTGTAGTTATATTTTTTGAGAGGTGCACATCAGCGTCTGTCAGCCACGGCAAGGGCTGTGTGAACGCGCGAAGGCTGCGCCGGACCATACCCGTGTGCTTGACGCAGAAGTATAAATCAGCCTTAATCAGCATAGAGTCACCATCAATATACTGGGGCATGAGGACCCACACAGACTGCAGGCTGAGCACCCCCTGCTGGCCTGTTGTTGCTAGGTCAGATTTGGATGCGGCCGGAAGTTAACGAGAATTATTTACATTATTTATGAAATTTCCCATTTATTGTATTTTATTAACGTCTACCCCCCCAACCCAACCCTAAACCCAACTGTCATAGTAATGTAAAAAGAGTAGTTGTACCAAGTACTTTTTATGTTATCTATTAAATTACCCAATAAATTGTATTTTTAACATCTACCCCCACCCCAACCCTAAACCCAACCATCACAGGACTGTAAAAAGATAAATTATTGTTAAACAGTATCTGATCTAGACTTTACCCTGCTGGCCTCACTAATACCACTTCCAGCTGTAGCCCACTGTAGCTTTCCCATATGGTCTCTCATTCGGGTACTGACTGGGCCCAGTCCTGCTTAAGGTTGATGTATACTTCTGCGTCTCGCAACTCTGACACACACCTCCCAAAAAATTTAACTATAAATCGCAACAATGCGTAGCGCAAGCTCTGTGATTAGTCGACTTGGTAGCACTGAGAAGTGTGGGTGGGACCGAGAGCCATGTGAACCCGTTGAAGTGAGAGTTTACAAGTGTCGAGTCCCATGATGGAGCTCCAGATGGAAACTCTTGTTTTGTGTTTACCTTATGATTAAAGTTGTTGCATGTCTGCCGGGTCCCACCTCAAAATGAGTGAGTTTGAGCTACTTGTACATTAAGGTAGCGTTCGGAAAAAACAAAACACCAGAGAAGAAACTCGACACAGAGGAACATAAACACCTACTGCCAGCTAGGGTCACAGAAGTGTTATTGCAGAGCAACACAAACAGCGCGCAAATCTATAAACGCACGGCTACGCGCAAGGCTTGCGCCATGGGTCACGTCAATCACTCGATTTAGAGAGCTAGCTGTCGGCAATAGCAGCAAAGTAGTTCCTAACCAGCTGATTTGGAAGAAAGTCTTTGAAATATTGAGTGTCTGCCCTAATTTTTGAAAAAGTAAGAGTATTTCACAAAGCATTTTAGTGCTAAAGCAGCTCATAAATCAGTGAAACTGCAGTATTGAAGAGGTCTTCTCAATCTCTAATACCAAAAATATATATGCTAAAATGGCTCTTGTTGTCAATCTATCTTGGAAAGATTTTTTATTATTATTATTTACCCGCAATGAGATTTTATTAATGTAAGTTTTTGTCAGGGCATCACGTTCAGAGATGTATAGTAACAAAGTAGAACTACTTCACTACTGTACTTAAGCACTAAAAGGCTGTATCTGTACTTTACTGGAGTCTTGTTTTTTCCTCCTACTTCCACTTTTAGATATTTTCGATGAGTTTAATATTTTTCTCTGATTTATGTTTTATGTGCTGCATAGTTACTCATTACAATTATAAATTATAATTAATTATTAATAATAATATAATAATTATATAAAAATTATTATTTATTTATATTTTATAATTAAAAATTTTATAATTATTATTAATTATAAAATGTTATGAATCATTCCAAACCCTCATTATCACTGCCAGAGCAGCAGATGGCGCTGATGAGGAAGAAGACCACCCAGGACCCTATTTAGAGTCCATGCTTGCATTTATCGGAGTGTAAAACAGTTCATTTAGAATGAAGTGCACACTCTGCCTCCTGAAAGATTGCGAAATAATGGCCTTCAAAAATTCACCGTCGAATTTGAAGAAATAATAATATAAAATAATAATTCAAAATAATATAATACATTTACATTTACATTTAGTCATTTAGCAGACGCTTTTATCCAAAGCGCCTTACAATGAGGACAAGGAAGCAATTTACACAACTATAAGAGCAGCAGTGAACAAGTGCTATAGACAAGTTTCAGGTGTGTAAAGTCTAAGAAGCAAAGCATTAGTAATGTGTTTTTTTTTTTGTTTTTGAGAGAGTACAGTTAGTGGTATAGCCAGAGAGGCAGATACAGATTAGGAAGGAAAGTGGAGACTAAACAGTTGCGTTTTTAGTCGTTTCTTGAAGACAGCAAGTGACTCTGCTGTTCTGATGTAGTTAGGGAGTTCATTCCACCAACTGGGCAGATTGAATGTGAGAGTTCGGGAAAGTGATTTCTTCCCTCTTTGGGATGGAACAACAAGACGACGTTCATTCACAGAACGCAAGTTTCTGGAGGGCACATACATCTGCAGAAGTGGGAGCAGATAAGAAGGAGCAAAGCCAGAGGTCGCTTTGTAAGCAAACATCAGAGCTTTGAATTTGATGCGGGCAGCAACTGGTAGCCAGTGCAAACGGGTGAGTAGCGGAGTGACATGTGCTCTTTTGGGTTCATCAAAGACCACTCGTGCTGCTGCGTTCTGAAGCAGCTGAAGAGGTTTGATAGAGTTAGCTGGAAGCCCGGCTAGTAGAGAGTTGCAATAGTCCAGTTTGGAGAGAACAAGAGCTTGAACAATAAGTTGAGCTGTATGTTCAGATAGGAAGGGTCGGACCTTTCTGATGTTATGGAGTGCGAATCTGCAAGATCGAGCAGTTCTAGAAATGTGGTCAGAGAAGTTTAGTTGGTCATCAATCGTTACTCCAAGGCTTTTTACCATTTTGGATGCACGCCTCACAGCAAGAAGGTCGCTGGTTCGAGTGCGGGCTGGGTCTGTTGGCATTTCTGTGTGGAGTTTGCATGTTCTCCCCGTGTTGGTGTGGGTTTCCTCTTGGTGCTCCAGTTTCCCCACAGTCCAAACACATGCACTGTAGGGGAATTGAAGAATATAATAGCTAAATTAGCCATAGTGTATGAGTGTGTGTGTGTGTGTGTTTGAATGAATCAATGAGTGTGGAGTATGGGTGTTTCCCAGTACTGGGTTGCAGCTGGAAGGGCATCCGCTGCATAAAACAAACGCTGGATAAGTTGTCGGTTCATTTCGCTGTGGTGACCCATGATAAATAAGGGACTAAGCCGAAATAAAATACTTATTTTTACATTATTAAATAATAATGTAAACGTCTATGTAAAAAAAATACATTTATAAATGTGTGTGTACATATGCATAATAAATAAATAATACACATATAATTTAGTTTGGATGCAATTAATCACAAATATTTGCCCAGCACTAATATATACTGTAGATATATTTATATATGCATGTGTGTATATTTTATCTTAGATCTATATATATATATATATATATATATTTAATGGTATAACAATTAATTTTGTTAAAGTAAAACTTCAATTGACAAACAAAAATCCATGACTTAAAATAATTATATATAAAATCCTGTGTGGGGTGGCACGGTAGCTCAGTGGTTAGAACTGTTGCCTCACAGCAAGAAGGTCGCTGGTTCCCCGTGTTGGCGTGGGCTTCCTCCGGGTGCTCTGGTTTCCCCACAGTCCAACCACATGCGCTATAGGGGAATCGAATAACTAAATTGGCCGTAGTGTATGAGTGTGTGTAAATGTGAGTGTGTATGGGTGTTTCCCGGTACTGGGTTGCGACTGGAAAGGCATCCGCTGCATAAAACATATGCTGAAATACTTGCCGGTTCATTCTGCTGTGGCGACCTATGAAATACAGACTAAGCCGAAGGAAAATGAATGAGTTAATGAAAATCCAATGTCTGAAATACTCCTTTTAAATTCCATGATATTCCAGAAATTCCAGGACTCACGGGAACCCTGGTTTAAGCGTGTCTTTGTTTTGTTCTCTCTCTTTGCAAAAAACAATAAAGAGAATGTTTAAAAAACTCTATTTTGCTTTTCCTTTCTTTTTTAAACATGCATCACCTGGAAAATATGGGTTTCAATGCAATCCTGATGACATTGCTGGCGAAGTCTCAAATGCTGGGAGAAAGAAAGATAGAAAGAAAGTTCGCCAGCAGTCATAATGCACATCCAGATCTCCTGTTTCAGATCAAAGACAGAAAACTGAAGGCCTGAGGAATCATCTGAGCCCCTGACTCCACAGAAACACCCAGATCATCTTTCAGGTGCACTTGTTACACACACACACACACACACACACACACACACACACACACACACGAAAAGATGCTTTTGTGTGCATTAAACAGAACCACACCAACAAAGACCAAAATAGCTCATATATAATTAAAGCTGTTAATTGCATGAACAAATTAAATCAGTTTTAATTATTTTTATTTTTTAAATGCTGAAAATTACATTGTGCACGTCACTGTAATACTCTACATTGTTTTATTAAAGTGCTTAATGATGCATTCGTTTATTGAAGGACTGAACAAAATGTTAAAAGTAAAAATATTCATAAAATTAAAGGATTCACCGCAGTATTAAAAAGTAATGTGCCACTGAAAAATTAAGTATTGATATTCAGGACAAATGATAAATATGTCTCTCTTTCTAGATTAAATTTGTAGACTTTTTAAAGATCGCTCTGATATTTCATTTTTATACAAGAAATAAAATAATGGTTTTGTTTTGTAAAAGAGAAAATAAATATATTTGTTTTTATATTTATTCGTTAAAAGATCATTTTAAAACGTTTGAGAAGAAAAATCACTATTTCAGAGCAGAAATTAATACAACAGCGCCACCAAGTGTTTGCAAATTTGGCAGTATTATATTTTATTAATATTAGATTAGATTAGATTAGATTAGATTAGATTGCATTAAAAAACATTCTTCCAGATATGCACTTTTTTGCATGTGTTTCCATATGTTCACAACAATACAATTGGCAAAAAAATTATGTTATAGTATATTAGAAATAAAAACATGCAAAAAATATGTTTGTTTTTATATTTTGTGATTTAAGAACACCTTAAATACATCTAAGGAGAAAAAAAAATCACTATTTCAGAGCACAAATGAACACAACAGCGCCACCAAGTGTTTGAAAATTTATCAATATTATATTATATTAATTATATTATATAAAAAAACATTCATATGCTTAATATAATTGGCAAAAAAACTGTTATAGTATATTAGAAATTAAAAATAGAACATGCATAAAATAGGTTTCCTTTGACATTTTCTAATTCATCTGTTAGAACATTGTAAATGCATTTGAGAAGAAAAATCATTATTTCAGAGCAAGTTAAACACAACAGCGCCACCAAGTGTATGCAAATTTAATGATTTTATATTAGATTGCATTAAAAAACGTTCTTCCAGATATGCACTTTTTTTTGCATGTGTTTGCATACGTTTACAACAATATAATTGCCAAAAAAATGACTTTATAGTATATTAGAAACAAAAACATGCAAAAAAATATGTTGGTTTTTATATTTTGTGATATATTTGTTAAAAGAACACTTTAAATACATTTAAGCAGAAAAAACACTATTTCAGAGCACAACTGAACACAACAGCGCCACCAAGTGTTAGAACATTTTGCCAGTATCAGTATGTACTATATTTTTACACACATGCATTAAAAAACTTCCAGATCTGCAAATCTGGTGCATGTGTTTGCATATGCTCATAACATATAAAAAACAAACACGCAAAAAATATCTTAGTTTTATATTTTGTTTTTGTTAAAAGAAGATTTTAAATTTAATTGAGAACCAAAAAATATTTCAGAACACAGATTAACAGAAAAGCACCACCAAGAAAATTATATAATATTATTATTATTATTATTATTATTATTATATTCTTATATTTTTTTAAATATGCATTAAAGATCTTCCAGATATGCAGAACTTGTGCATGTGTTTGCATATGCTCATAACAAAAAACAAACATACAAAAAATATATTAAAAGCGCCACCAAGTGTTCGCAAATTTGGCCATATTTATATTATATTAAATTATTTTATAAAATTTTATATGAAACATTTTCAGATTTGTAAAAAAAAAAACTTTAAATAAATTTGAGAGTAAAAAAAAATCACTATTTCAGAGCACAAATGAACAACAGCGCCACCAAGTGTTTTGGCAAATTTGCCAATATTATATTATATTATATTATTTTATATAACGTGATATAAAAACATTCTTCCAGATATGCAAAATTTGTTCATGTGTTTGCATATGCTCATAACATAATTGTAGTTATGAGCATATGTATATAGCAAAATCATAGTATATTAGTAAAACAACATGCAAAAAAAAAAAACAGGAGCAGCATGGTGGCTCAGTGGTTAGCACTGTTGGCTCACAGGAAGAAGGTCGCTGGTTTGAGTCCCGACTAGATCAGTTGGCATTTCTGTGTGGAGTTTGCATGTTCTGCCTGTGTTGGCGTGGGTTTCCTCCGGGTGCTCCGGTTTCCCCCACATTCTAAACACATGCGCTATAGGGGAATTGATGAACTAAATTGGCCATAGTGAATGAGTGTGAGTGTAAATGTGGGAGTGTGAATGAGTGTTTCCCAGTACTGGATGTGTTGCTGGAATCCAGTAAGTGACTCAAATGCAAATGCTGTTCTGTATGTAAGCCCCCTTCAGTGAAGCCCCTTTGTGACCCAATCAATACCTAATAGGCTTACTGAGCACTCGTTACAAAGCACTAATTAATTTGTAGGTGGGGGGTGATGTGTTTGCTTAACAGCTGGCAGAAAATAATGTTAACTTTACTCCAGTGGTGTAGTCCTAAAAAAAAAAGGTGGTGTACTATTACACCACACCCAAATTTTAAATGAAAGTAGGCAAAAAATCAACGAAAGTCAATATTTCTTTGATTCATTAGCCATATATTATATAAGCTAGCTTTGGCAACTGGCTGTATGTATACAGTATGCAGCTTATATAATCATTTTAATACTGAAAAAAGACTCAATCAAGATAGCTACAACAATTTAGTTCACTTTTATTTAAGTTAACTCAATAGGGTCTGTGCATACATGGAAAGACAGCTTTTTTACTTACTTTCTTTACTGGCTTATTACTTTACATTTAATAGGTTCCTTTAAACATCAATCAGCCATTATTTTTGATTGTCACATTCGTGCATGCTTGTTTTAAACCAAACTATTAGGAGTCTGTCTGCTGTTGTCGCTATTATATCCTAGTATTTATCGTTTTAAATAGCATATTGTTACGTGATTTATGAGTAGTCTTTGCCTCATTGTTTTTAGTGTTTTTTATATATATATATATATATATATATAGTTCCCTGTAGCGGTAGGCACGATTAGGACAAATGTGAAATACTGTTGAACAGGGGCGATTTTAGGATTTTCATTTTAGGGCGGATCAGGAATAGATCATTTTGGGGTAAACAAAGAAAAATCTATATACATTTACACACAAATATATTTTTAAGTAAGAATTTAAAATAATATACTAAAATTAGGAAAGTTTAATCAGAAAAATAAGTGAGCATACTGAGCAGGGGTGTAGCAACCGGGGGGGACGGGGGGGATACGTCCCCCGCACTTTTAGACATACCATTTAGAAACAGGTGATTAAGAAAGTAAACCTTTGGATTTCATACAGCTGTCCCCCCCACTTTTAAAATGTCCACTACACCCCTGATACTGAGGGTATATGCAATTATTGATCCTCAGAAGTGGTAATACTCAAACAGCTCGTGGAAAAAGTAAGCATACTGAGTATATGTGCGTATAGTAAGGACTACACCACTGTTTTACTCCATTCAGACCCAGAGAACGTTTAAAGATTTCACTTTAAATGTTAGAATAAGCTGAATTATTTATTTCGATTTTTCTGACCTAACACACACACACACACACACAATAAAAAAATAACATTAAGAATTTTTAGCATTTACTTAAGACATAATTATTAATTACATAACTAATGAAGACATTAAATAAATTACAATTTCGTAACAGAGGAATAATGATGATGATGATAATAAAGAAATGTAGATCTACTCTCAGTGTTTTTCTCTGCCGGTTTGTAAATCGCTGAGGACGTTTTTCACCATGAGGAACTGAGACTCTCTGTGCGAACGCTTCAGCTTCGCTCTTCTGTTCTGGAACCAAATCTAAAGGAAAGATATAAACACATCAGTCAATCATCCACAATAGACTTATCCCAACCCATCAGACACATTTCATCAGCGAAAATCTTCAGATTTAGAAAGTTCTCAAATCAAAATATGATCCCAAAACCAGTCACAAATGTTATGAATGGGAGATTTTTACATCATCTGAACGCTTGAATAAATAAGCTTTCCACTGATGTATGGTTTGTTGGATCAATATTTTGTCAAGATACAACTATCTGGAATCTAAACATCTAAATATTATGAAAACCACCTTTAAAGTTGAACAAATTGAGTTCTTAGCAATTAACATTACCTATGAAAAATTACGTTTTGATATATTTACAGTGGGACATTTAGTAAATATCTTAAAGGAACATCATATTATCGTATATTTTTAATAATCTTTCCATAAAAGAAAAATCTGTTGGATATAGCTACAGCAGTACTGCCAAAAACATAAACGTGTGTGCAAAATAGAAGACTTTTGTGCAAAACTTGACTTTTTACATTATTTTACTTTGATTTTACACATTAATATAGGATTTAAAATATAATAATGATAATAATAATATATCAGAAAAAAAATGATAGATTTAGAGCAAAAGATGCAATAATTAAGATTATAAATCAGTGTTTACCTGAATTCTGTCCTCATCTAAATGAAGCTTCTTCGCAAGTTCTTCACGTATATCAATGCCTGGGTATGAGTTCACCTGAAAAACACTCTCTAATATCTTGATCTGGATGCAAAAGACAAAAAAAAATCATGATTAGTAAGGGTACATTTGAAAACACATTTTCTCTTAAGCATCTCCATACTGTAAAAATATATTTTTCTCCTGGCCAAAATATATTTGAAATACATGTCACATATAGGTTGTATCTGTGATGTTCACTTAAATGTATTCTTTAAAATTGAAAATACATTTAATTTCATCCAAAACATAGTTCAAAATATATTTTAAGGTGAAGAAAATACAGTTCCTGCCTTCAGGTAGAATGTGTATGTATGATATTAAAGTATCCATTATTTGAAAAAATATATAAAACATATACATATGCAATAAATAAAACAGAGCCAAGCAAGAATTAATTCATGTTTATTCCTTTGTAATGTCGATGACACTTTATTCAAATACAATTTTGATGATTTATTGTGTATATATATATATGCAATAAGTTTGTTCCTTGCTTGACTGGTGTGATATATGCATTGTCTATTAAATATGTATTATATATGTATTAAAAAGTGAATTTATCTTCTTGTATTGAAATATATGGAGGGCAAATAAAATTTTAAAGGATTTTGAAATAAATTTTTAAAAATATATTTCCAAAAATTGTCAAAAAATGTAGTTGCAAAAAATATACAGCTCAAAAAACTAAAAATACAGGGAACACTTAAACTACACAACCTAACTATAGTTGTTACCTTTATTTTTTTTTTTTTTGAGCAGTTTATGTAGCTACATATAAAAAATGAGCAAAAACACATATTTGTTAAAAGCTTTTTTTGCCCATTTTTGTATATTTTACAATATATTTCGCAACTTATTTAAATATATACATATAATTTACCATATGGGTTTATATTTAATGTTATATCCACCAAAATAACAATTAGCATCCATGGCATTAGCTTTTAGCCTATTTCAGTGTTGCGTATTTGACAAACTGACTAATGAATAACTTCACTATGCTTTAACTTTAAAAGAGCATTACCTGTTAGCCAATAACTACACATAAATCACGTTAATTTAACAGGGTATTTTACCTGAACACTGGAAAAGGCTGTTCTCGGCCTGCGCCCGATGTACCAGTTCAGTGTTCTCCTGTACGAGTCAGTTGGTGATTTACTGAAAGATTTACCATCTTCATTTACTCTCACATCCACTGGAGCATCATTTTCTGTCACTACTCGACGATTCTGACAGGCTGGCTTCACGTCTGAAATAAGCAACAAGCAATGTTAGATATTATGATGGTAAATCAGCTCGAGGGTATTGATTTGTTCGAACGAGTCGCTAAACAGA